>NW_022196894.1:371582-407202 GCF_008632895.1 Mastomys coucha
CTGAAACTAGGACAGTGACTATTTTTAAATATCAGACCAGCCCTGTTCCTAGAGACTGCCCCTCATCCCCAGAGGCCACACTTACTCTAAGGTTGTCAGGGTCCTGTTCAGCTGGAGTGCTTGTCCCAGCGCCCTGGCTGCACCAGCCTGGATGAAGTTCCACTGCAGGCTGGAACAATACAGACCCATGACCACATGTCACAAGACTAGAGAGGCTCTGAGAGATCCAGGAGGGTCTGGTGACTGGGTGAGTCTATGTAGGATATGGCAGGGGGATTCCTGAAGTTCCCTTCAGGCTCAGCTCCCAGAGGGCCAGTGTTTTACCAAGTGTAGCCTTAGGGATGAGCTCCATGAAACATAGGTTACCATGAGTCACAGCCATGACACTTGCCTCATAATCTAGGTCTATCTGAGGATAACCTCAGGAATCCAAACTCAGGCTAGGGATACCTGTCCCAAATCCAGGTTCCATCTACCATACTTGGTTTGTGAGCAGCCCTGCGGCTGAGGGGTGGAGACTGGGGAGGGCAGACTTACTGTAGCTGTGTGAGGGAGTGGTTTTCTCCCACCGCTGCTGCAATGGCCTGTGCACCTTGGTCCTGGAGGAGATTTGCTGTCAGGCTGGCGAAGGGAACAGGAGCTAGTAAGGAGCTGCCACGGACTGCCCCCCATCCTGGTCACTAGGGAATCCAGGTCCCCATCTTCCCCCAAAATACACTGTCAGCACTGATATTGAATTTGTGTGGCTCATGCTTATGGAGAATTCTGGTGTGCCAAGAATACTCAGTGTGGTTACAGGTTATGCCACCAGGACACACAGAACTAGGAACAGGACTTACTGCCTATTGGCATGGTCCCATGCCAACTCTTTCGGGTCCTCTCCCATGTGCTTATCCATCTCCAAGGATAAGGCTGGAGAGTTCTCATATCAGGGTTGCCAAGAGAGACCAGGTGTCCTTGCTGACTCTTCCCAAATTAAGCCCTTGTCCAACCTTGTAAGCTGATGATGCCAAGGTCTAACCCGCCATAATGGTGAGCTGAGCAGGGGAAGAGCACATCTCCCCTTGACCTCCATCCCTCCAGACTCTATTTGTACCACGTACTCTAAGTGCTTCAGAGTGTTGTTCTTGCCAAGCGCTTGAGCGAGGGCCTGGGCTCCCTCTGGGCTGATGGAGTTTTCTCGTAGGCTGAGGAGACAGAAGACTGAGCATCCAATCATGTAAGTGAGGCTTCTGACAGAGCAAGCCCAGGTGTTTAGGCTTTTCAAACCCCAAGAAACCACAGGCTCTTGGTCTCCTGGGACAAAATGTGAAGGAACCTGTTCCAGTCAGTACTCTGCACTACCAACAGTGTAGAGCACACAGGAGAAAAAGGGCAGGATCTGAGTTAGGAGGAACAAATGGTACCTGAGGGACTTATACTACGGGAGCAGCCCCCTGGTGCCACAGCTGACAAAACAGGGGAAGGGACGGTGCCAAGTTCTAGAACCATGCCTGGACCAACTACAGATTTCTCCACTGTTTTCTTTCCAAGTCCCAGAGGCCTTATATTTCTACTGGTCAAAGGGACAGCATCGTGGCTGTGGGGCTTGAGGGTCAGCACTTACTTGAGACTGGAGAGTGTCTGGTTACTGCAGAGGGCTCGCATCAGCACCGCCACTCCCGTGTTACTGATGGAATTGCTCTGTAGGCTGCAGACACAGGACAAGGTACTTTTGATGTGGCTGTCCTGGGACCTGGAGGGAGCTGTCTGACCCAGCCTGGAGCCATTCCCATGGAGTTCAACAGAGAGTTGGGGCCCTAAAACCTGCTCTCCTCATCCTCCTTTCCTCTCCCATCACCACTTTCTAGCTCCTGCCAGCTAAAGGCCAGGAAATTAAGCCTGTCTTATCTCCTCGGGAAGATAAGCCCTGAGGTTTAAACTGCCTTGACGTGGGGCTGCAAACATGTTAGTTCCACTCCAAAAAAAATGAAGTGTCGAAACCACCCTAACATGAATGAATGCAGAATGAAGCCAGCCCCACCTGACCTTCAAAAGCTTTTCTTTTCTTTTAAAATTTTATTATTGTAAATAAGTACACTGTAGCTGACTTCAGATTCATCAGAAGAGAGCATCAGATCTCATTATGGGTGGTTGTGAGCCGCCATGTGGTTGCTGGGAATTGAACTCAGGACCTTTGGAAGAGCAGTTGGTGCTCTTACCCACTGAGCCATCTTGCCAGCCCCAAAAGCTTTTCTTTAGCCACTGGTGCTCACTTAGGACAAGGCATATAGATGTCATTCTAAAAACTGCAGAGAAGTGGAGCTATAGGTAGAATAGGACAAAAGGTGGACAGAGGGGCAGAAACAGCACAGTCATAAGGCTAGGGTTGGTAGGGCTCTCTCCTGGAAATGAGCTCAGGCAAGGGTGATTATCAACCATGGAGGGTTCCCAGGCAGACTCACTCCAAATTCTCCAGGCTCTGGTTCACCTTGAGGGCCTCAGCCAGGGCCATAGCACCTTTGTTGCCAATGGTATTACTGGAAAACCTGTAAGAGACACATGGTGGTGGGCTGCACCTACGCATCAGAGATCAAAGGAGACCACCTCTGTCTCAGGGGTGTCCAGTGCAGTTGGGCCTCAGTTGTAGTTGCTGTGGGTAATCAGGTGACCCTTATTGTAACTCTTTGGAAAGAACTGAGGGTTAGCCCTTAGAGCTATGTCTGGGACTTTATGTGAAGATGGCCAAGAGATGGTGTTTCCTTCTGAGGGCAGGGAAGCAGTACTGAAAGCATGCCTGTGAGGTTTCAGAGGTTTTAGGCCACCCAGAGCTGGGAGGCTGGGCTTTAATTCTCCTGCATTCCCCTATACCTCTTTCTACCTATTCATCCATCCATCTATCCACTCACATCCACCTACCTCCCATCCATCTACTCCTCCATCCACTCATACATATATCTCATGCCCTCATCCATCATCCATCCATCTATTCCATCACTCATTCCCCGCCCACAAGTATGAAGGGAGGGCTGGCCTTCTGCTTGACACCGAGAATACCAAGTTGGCCTTTGGCTTTTCTCACATGAGTTCTTTCAGGCTCCTGTTCTGCTTCAGGGCATCTGCCATCTGCTGGGCTCCTATGGGCCCAATTAGGTTCTTCTGTAGCCTGTGAGAGATGGGAAGGGTCTGTCAGCAAAGCCAGCCACAGTCAAACCCAGGCCAAAGACAGTCTGGGTTGTAGATGCGAGATCAAGGACAGATAGGGGACCATCTCCATTTACAACTCAGCATACACAAGGATCTGGGTGACAGAGTTAAGGGAAAAGTGCAGCTGGGAGCAGGAGTCTGAGAGTGCTCAGCAGCCCCCTGTATGAGAGACAAGTCTGCCAGCTAGCAAGGTTACTTCCCATCTGGATCCCATCTGCCTCTCACCTGAGAAACTTCCCTGGCAAGAGGTATAGGCCAGATGGGGAAGGACCTCTCCTGTGTAAAGTTAGAACAGCCTTCATACAATGGAAAGAGACAGGGCCCCATGAGATGGCTCAGCAAGTGACTGTGCTTGCCCTTGAGAACGTGCATGGAAGGGGTCACGTCTGCTGGACTGAAGGAAGGGTGGGGGCTCTGTCTTTGCCCATGATGTTGCTTTACAGTCACGTAAGTACTTTTTCAATAACAGAGTGCACTGTTCTTTTCCTACATCCGTGGAGATGATTTTCTGGGTTGGCAGGAATATTTTTTTATTTTCAGTAATTCTTCATCCTATTTGAAGTGGAAATGTATGGTGTCTTTGGAAAGTCAGTTGTGTTGAATGGTGTTTTGCTAGGGCAAACATGTGAAAGGACAATGTGGCAAAGGACTCTTCACTAATGAGAAGCAAGCATTGGTTCACCTTCCACTGCATAGCTGAGCTCCGTTTCTCATGACTCCATAGAAAGAAATGCACCAAAAAACTTCGGGGAAGCCTCTTGCTGCTTCCTCAGACTCTGGCCAGTCGGCAGAGTGACGTCAGCTGAGACAGACTCTAGCTTAGCTTAGGCAAGACACATGCTGAGGCGAGACACGTGAAGGACACGTGATATTTGGAGGGAGTATAAGCAGGACTCAGTGGATAGTGACAGGGACTTGCATAACTAGTTTTGCAACACTTGGTCTCACATCTTCACTGATCTTCACATCATTGAGAGAGGTATAGCAAAGAACTGCTCCTGGCACCCCTGCTGGTCC
The DNA here is from genome assembly GCF_008632895.1 of Mastomys coucha. Taxonomy (NCBI): domain Eukaryota; kingdom Metazoa; phylum Chordata; class Mammalia; order Rodentia; family Muridae; genus Mastomys; species Mastomys coucha. The sequence continues at coordinate 375,786 of NW_022196894.1, forward strand.
TGCTCCCTCCTGCTGACATGCTGCTTCTGCTGAGGCCTGGCTGTCTCTGCCAGCGCTGCTGACTGGCGTTTGCTATCCAGACACTACTGATCTGGACTGCTGGTGTATTGGTGAAGTGTTTGTGAGTAGATCAAGCTACCATTGCTGAATCCTGTGAACTGAACTGCTGATCTCCCGACAACGCAGACGGAATTTGCTCTAAAGAACAATTTCTAAACAGGTCCACTTCCCCCATACCCTGATAACCTTTCTTTTCCACTCCCTCTGGTGGGTGGTGGGCTAGAAGGGAGGTTAAAGCATTATGAACCATCATTGAAAGTAGGTTTTGAAAAACCAAAGCTACACCTCTCTGCAAAAGGTGACATCACGCTTTTCAGGGTCTGTACAGGTAGGTCAGAAAGCCTCAGGATTGTCTCCTGTTCTCCCTGTTGGGAGCAAGGCAGAGGCCAGCAGAAGGGAGGGGGAAGTGGGAGTTGTGTCCACTCACTGTAGCATGGAGATGGTCTGGTTGGAGACCAGGGCCTCAGCTACGCACAGGACACCATCATCCTTGATCACATTGCTTTGGAGGCTACAGAGGCAAGGAGGAGTGTGTTACCAGTAGAACAAGAGATGCCCAGCAGTGGCCTGGACTCATACTGCAGTGGGGATACCTGCCTTAGAGGCCCAAGACAGGAAGCAACTGACTTCTGGGAAAAGATTTGCCACTGATGATGTGACCTTCTCAAGGTCCATCACCCCAGAAAGACCATTAGCCTTCCTGCATGGAGTCTCTAAGTAGCGGCTTGCCAACTAGAAACAAAGTGCCCATGCTATCTACTGGTATAATAAAATGAGGTCAAGAGCCACAGTACCCAAATAACAGCGAAGCTGTGGTAAAACTGGAAGCTTTACACTACTGATAAGAATGTCAAATGGTCCAGCCTCTGTGGAATACAGTCTCCAGTTCTTAAATTGCATGTGCCCTAGCAATTCCATTTCTAGCTATATTCCCCAAAGGATTAAAGACAGGTACTTGAATACTTCTACACAAATGTCGCAGGCAGCATTATTCACAATAACCAAAAGATAGAAGCTGAATAGAAGTGTGAAAAAAGACACACTGAATGTCTGTACATGAATAGGTAAGCAGACTGTGTTCCACCCATACAGTGGAATACTATTCAGCAATAAAATGCAAGAAAATAACAATATATTACAATATTGATGAACTTCAAAACATTAGGCTAGTTGAAAAAGCAGATACAAAGATCTTATTGTATAACTCCATTTATATGAAATGTCCAGAATCAATAAATTGGTAGAAAACGCCGGGCAGTGGTGGCGCACGCCTTTAATCCCTGTACTTGGGGGGCAGAGGCAGGCGGATTTCTGAGTTCAAGGCCAGCCTGGTCTACAGAGTGAGTCCCAGGACAGCCAGGGCTACACAGAGAAACCCTGTCTCGAAAAACCAAAATAAATAAATAAATAAATAAATAAAAAATGGTAGAAAACTTGCTAAGGGCTGGGAGAATAGGAGAAAGGAAGCAAATACTAAGAGTCAAAAACATGTTGAAACTAGACAGACGTAGTGGTTGCACAACATTGTGAATGTACAAAATGTCAATGAACGATATACTTCAAAATGACAAAATTGCATAGAATTAAATTTCAATAAAAAAATAAAAACAACTTTGCCAAGGCAGTGGTGGCCCACACCTTTAATCCCAGAACTTAAGAGGCACAAACAAGTGGATCTCTGAGTTCAAGGCCAGCCTGGTCTACAGAATGAGTTCCAGGACAGCCAGGGCTATACAGAGAAACCCTGTCTTAAAAAACCAAACCAAACAAAAATTTCTGGTGCTGGGTGTGGAATTAAATGGCACACATTTAATTCCATTACTTAGGAGGCAGAGGCAGGTGGAACTGTAGCCTGGCCTACATAGCAAGCTCCAGGCCAGCCAAGGCTACCTAACCTGACCCTATTTTACCCTTTGAATCAGTAGAAAAACAAAAGAAAACAGAATAGTAGTATACCCTCAACTAGACAGATACATCTCCTAAAAGGAACATAGCAACCATAGCCACTGTCGTCCTCTGGAGGGCAGGCTTTTCATTGTCCTGAGAAACCTTGGGGACTTACAGCAGCACACAGAACTGGGAGAATCTGAAACCTGAAGCTTGCTGACACCTCAAAGCCTCCATTTTTAATCCTTCCCCATTTTACAGTATCTCTTGTAGCCAGGGTTTTGTTTTCTGGGCCCTTTCCTGCCACCAGGCCAGGAGTGGGGCCACATACCTTAGAGAAGTTAGAGTTCGGTTTATCTTGAGAGCATCTGCCAGAGCCTTAGCCCCTTGTGGTCCAATGCTGTTACTCCGGAGGCTGACGGAAACAAGAGGGGGAAGAGGGGTAAAAATGGCACCAACATTTTATGTCTATAATCATAAAGGGAATGAATTGGGATTAAGGATTTCACATTTGATAAAACCATGGCAGAGATCATGTATGTGGTGTGTGTGTGTGTGTGGTGTGTGTGTGTGTGTGTGTGTGTGTGTGTGTGATCCAAAGTAGCCCCACATGATGAGTGAAGGGAACAGGATATGATGGTCTAGTGAACTAAGTGTGGTGGTGATAAAGGGTCAAAAATCAAGTGTTTTGTGAGATGAAGTTTAAGAGATGGTCAGTGACGTTGCTTTCTCAGCTGTCCTGGAAGGATATGTGGTCTGCAAGAGCTCAGCCACTGACTGCTCTAAGCAGGTTGAGTCTGGGAGTGGGAGAAAGGATGGAGAAAATCAAGATTTGTCAAAGACGGGAGACAGCTTAAGTTTCTCTTCTCCCAGGAGTGTCCTACTTACTCTAGTGAGATGAGGCTTCTGTTAACAAGGAGGGATCTGGCCAGAGCTTTGGCTCCTTTGTTACCAATCTGATTTTCAGCCAGGCTGCCAGAGAAAAGGGAGACTGCTTATTTCAAGTTTGTGACTCATTGCTTCCTCTTTGATATTAAGCTCATGGTTAACCCTTGCTTCCCCAACATCACTCATGTGGATGTGAGCAGAGACAAGGTGACTGTGAAACAAAAATTCAGGAATAGGAAGACCCCTGAGCCTGGGAAGATAGAGTCAGAGTGGGCCAGACGGCCTTCACCCTGACAAAGGGGCCCAAGGAAATTCATCTAGCACCTTGCACAAAACCTACTTTACAAATGTGCAGCCAAGAGTTTGGATGATAAATGCCTTGCGTTTGGGGGCAGGAAGATGGCTGAGAGGGTAAAAGTATTTGCTACCAAGCCTGACAACCTAAACTTGGTATCCAGAACTCAAATAGTGGAAGGATAAAACTGACTCTTATGGTTGTCCTCTGACCTCCACATATGTACTGGTGTGTGCATTTAAACAATACACACACAGAGACACATACGGAGAGATAGAGAGAGACAGAGAGAGGCACAAATACACTAAATAGAGTAACATTCTTTATACTAGATTTGCTGATATTCAAAAAAGTTCTTCCATACAGACCCTATCTAGTGGCATAATGTTCATGTGGCTCTCAAGGAAAAGTAAAATATCAAATGCTGGTGCTAGTTTCTGTGGTTCAAATGCCCCAAACCTGGGCTAATTCCAAGTACCCTCGACTTATGAAATTCCTGAAAAATGCATAGTGCTTATAAACTAGTACAAACTAATTTGAACAGACCATTGATGCTAGCCTTCCTCTAGTACAAAACAGCAAATGGCAGAATTACCACAAAACTATCTTCTAAGTTTAAAAAAGGTTCACCTTTCTGTGCCTGGAAACGTGTTCCAGAGGCATACAGTGGATGCACTCAGTTTTGCTTCCCCAGTTGAGAATTGTTTAGTTCTGTAGGCAACAGCCCAGGATAGAGCTCTCCACGAGAACCCCTGCAATGTTTGAATCACGTGTCTTCCAAAGGTGTTTGGGATCTTGGTACCAGGGCCACGAGGAAGGCGAAGGGAAGCTAAGTGGACCAGGCTCCTTCAATACCCACAGCTCTCCCTTTGTGCATTTTACTTGCCGCTTTTCAAATGAGCTCCATCACTTAAAAATAAATCTAAGCCAGCTGTGGTGGTAACACCTTTAACCAGATGTGGTGGTGACACCTTTAACCCCAAACACTTGGGAAGCAGAGGTAGGCCTGGCTCTGTGGGTCCAAGGCCAGTCAGGACTGCACAGTGATACCAAAACCAACCAAACAACCAAGCAAATTTGAATACTAGCCAGGTATAGTGGTACACATCTGTTATTTTAGAGCTTGGAAGGTTGGGGAAGGTTCAAGGCCAGCCAGGACTATGGAAGACCTTGATTCCCTGCCCTCCAGCATCAAAATGTTTAAAGACCAGCCCATTTTTGTTGGCCCAGGATTTATATCATGTATAAATAATATCTCATAAGCAGCCTTATGTGGTTTTCTTCAGTGATGTAGACATTGTAAACTAGTGTCACTGAGGACCAAGCATAAGGCAGATGGCTGTCTTCAGAATCATTTCTGAGCCTCATTTTAAGCAATACTAATGTTGGATATTTTGTCATGTGCTGAAGGCCTAAAGCTGCCTGTGAGACATAACACAGGCATGAGAAGCTGTCAAGACCCTCTGTCTGCCAGAGCCGTTACATTTTCATCCTTCACTATCAAGGCACAGTCAACGTCCACCTCACTCCCCAAGCCTCTTCTCTAGGATTACCCACAGTTCTCCAGAGCCTTCCTACCATCTCCACACTGGTCTATCCACGAGCCTTCCTACCATCTCCACACTGGTCTATCCACGAGCCTTCCTACCATCTCCACACTGGTCTATCCACGAGCCTTCCTACCGTCTCCACACTGGTCTATCCACGAGCCTTCCTACCGTCTCCACACTGGTCTATCCACGAGCCTTCCTACCGTCTCCACACTGGTCTATCCACGAGCCCAAGCATTGCCTACATCTGAAAGTGTAGACACTTCATAAGCCTTTAAGCCAGCATTCAGACTTTTCTCTAATTATAATGAAAGCAATGTGATTTTATGTTATTTGAGATAGGACCTCATTAATGTGTAGTCCAGGCAATCCTCCTCAAGAGTGCTGGGATCGTAGGCGCGTACATCACACCCAGCTAAAGACTTCAAATTTAAATTTTTGAAAACCAACAGGATTAGTTCAAGTAGGTGAAGTGCTTGCCTAGCATGCATGACTGGGTTCCACCCCCAGCATGGCATACACTGGGTCTGATGGCACACGGCTGTGACCCCAGCACTCAGGAGGTTCAGAGCTAAGGATCACCTTACCTATATAGTGAGTTTGAGGCAAAACTGGACTACAGGAGACCCCGTGTCAAAAAAGAAAAAAGACTGTGAGGCTGGAGAGAAGGTTCGGCTATTGAGAGCATTTACTCTTGCAGAGGTTCTGGGCTCAATTCCCAGCATCCACAAGGTGGCTCACAACCATCCTTAACTCCCATTCCAGGAGATCTGACACTGTTTTCTGACATCTGTGGACACAAAAAGCAAGCAGGCAAAGCATTCATACACATAAGTCTAAAAACTTTTAAAATTTCACCTTAAAATTTATTAAAATTAAAAGTTAAACTTTAAGCTTTTAAGGTTTTACCTAAGACATAGCTCTGTGCACAGAGTATTATCAGAGAGTAAATATTGAGAGGGCATCCAGAAGGTAATGCCCAAGCCAGGGCAGCGGAATGAGGACATGACAGAGTCCAAGCCTTCCCTCATCTCACAGACCAGACACCCGATCCATTGGCACTTCCCAAGGGGAGAGAAAAAGCAGACTGTGTTCTAAGCCACACATTAAAAGGATGCCTGGGGCACCACTGGTTAACCGAGGTTCACTGGGGGCTGTGTTACCTTATCTTTTGAATGCGACAATCCTTCCCACTCAGCACACTGCCCAGCAACTCCATCACAGGGTCCTGGAACTGGTTGTTGTCCAGCCTGGGCAGGGGAGCCATGACAATGAGCCCTGCAGCCCACGAGCACGGTGGGGCCTCCACCGCCTCTCAACCCCACTGTGGTCCTATTCAAACGTATAGACCCGCTTACTCATGGTGCTTAGGCTTCCCTGTGGGGTAACCTAAGGTAACCTGAGGTAGCCTGAGGTAGCCTGAGGTGTTTCCTGGGAGCTGTGCTGTTCCTCTTAGGTGGCACCTTGCAGTGTGTTGTCACAGCAGCTCTGTATACCATGTACCTGTGCAGAACACTTTTGGCTAGCTTTACCAAAACCACTTTCAGGTCCTGACCTTTCTACATCTTGTCCTCTCTCTTTGCTTGCTTCAGAGTATGACTGAAGCTCCTGCCAACAGTGATTGGCTTACGCAGTCTTTGTTCAACAGTGATTGGCTTACGCAGTCTTTGTTTTATATACACAGGCACACACACACACACACACACACACACACACACGCACACACACACACGCGCGCGCACACACACATGCACACATGTGCACACACATGCATACACGCATGTGCACACACAGAGACATATACGCACACACACAGAGACACACACGCGCACACACATGCACGCATGCACATGCACACAAACACACTCCATCTTGCTCTGTAGCCCAGGCTGTCCTAGAACGCATCAGTCTTTATACCTCAGCCGCTTGACTGCTGGGATTGCATGTAATGGTCACAATGCCTGGTCTCAGAGGGTCTCCCGAGTTGGGTTGTATTTCCATGTTGAAATTCTAACCTTGCTGTCTCAAGATGTAGCTGTATATGGATGTAAGCTCATTGCAGATGTGATGGCTGAGAGAATATCACTCTGACATAGGGCAGACCTATAATCTAGTATGATATTGGCCTTTTAGGAAAAGTGGGTGTCTTGTGAAGACAGAGCCACAGGAGCTCCAGAAGCAGGAAGGGCATACTGCCCCTGCCTTGACCTCAGACTTGTGGCTTCGAGAACTAAATCAGTTGCTATGATGGTTTAGCACCCAGCTGTGAATGCTAGCAATCTCAGCAGGCTACAGGGAAAGTAGCATGATGAAGCAAGGACACATTCCAAGTCTTTCTCCTTTGCCCTCTCCCTGAATGGACCCCATACCCACCTGAGGCTCTGACAATAGAGCAGCTGGGGCAGCAGGCTCTGGAGGACACTCTGGCTGAGGCACAGGGAGAAGTCAGCCTCTGGGGAGCGGATATCAGACATCTGCAGGAGGTAGGCTAGAGCGGTGCGGTGTGAGGGGCTGGTCATCCCAGCCAGGGTCCCACTCCGCATGGCCTCCTCCACACCGCAGGCCAGCTCTGTGTGCCGCAGCTCACTCAGGCAGTGCAAGACATTGATAGCACGTGCACAGACCGCAGTGTCAAGATGTAGGAAGCCTTGTAGGATCTCAGCCACCTGGTCCCGGTAGCTACGATGCTCACCTTGGGCCAATAGGGAGCTGGCCAGCAGAGTATTGACCCTTGGGGACAAGAGGCCAGAGAGGAAGCGCAGGAACACATCCAGCCTCCCATCCTTAGCTTGTGTGGCCCGTTGGGCTGCACATCTGAAATGGGCAAGGAAACCCAGCCTGGGCCAGGACATGCCACTCTCAGTGAAGAGGTCAAAGACGGCCCTCTTGGATGCACTATAGTAATATGTAGCTGCCACAAATTCTTGCAGAGACAGGTGAGTGAAGCAATAAGCTACTGAGGAGGCCAGGGTCTCTTCCCGCTGCAGGAGACAGCTGCACAAAGCGCTCTGCAGCAGAGTGAGGTCCACTCCAAACACCTTCATGTCTTGCTCATAAAACACATACTTCTTCTTGACCAGCCCATGGAAGGCTAGGCGGCCCAGTGTCCCCACCATTTTGCGAGCTCCCTGAGTCACCTGCTCCATCCTAGGACTTACCTTTCCCTTATCCTGCCCCTCCCCACCAAGAGCCATCCTAAAGTACCAAGAGTAGAGCTCACACAGGGTCTGAGGCAGCGGCAGCTCTACCTCTTGGACAGCCAGCCTAGTGCGGTACAAGTGACCCAGGGCCAGCCCTGTGAGCCTACAAAAGGGTGGTATAGTGCACATCAGATACAGAGCCCTATTGGCCTGCACTTGACTCAGGACCTGACCTAAGAGGTTCTGGTCCTCAGGAAACATCTGCTCCAGACACACCTTGACTTCTTCCTCAGTAAGGCCCCGAATCTCAGTCATCCGGTCCACTAGGCCCCCGGGGATCTGACCAGCAGCACTGGGCCGGGAGGTGATCCAGACAGAAATTTCTGGAAAGAGGTTGCCTCGGATGATGTTAGTGATCAGGTGGTCTACCTGGATCTCCTTCTTTGGGTCTGTGCAGGCCATGGTATTGGAGAATTCCAGGGGTGTCTTATACTCATCCAAGCCATCCAGAACCAGGAGAACTCTGCCTGGGGCCATGGCTGCCAGATTAGCTTCCCCAGTGTTTGAGAAGATGGAGTGGGTGAGTCTGTCTGCAGACAGCTTCTCATAGGTGTTAAGATCCCGAAAGGTCAAGGGCAGAACCCAGGAGAAGCCCTTGCCCAGTTGTCCTCTGGCCCAGCAACGAACAAAATGCCTCACCAGCGTGGTCTTGCCCACGCCAGCCACTCCAATGGTGATAGAGACTCGAGGTGGGATGGATACCCGGGACAGAGGCAGGAAGAGCCTGTCCAAGGTGATGGCTCTGGCAGGGCGCCAGACCCCACGCATGGCCTCCACCTGTGTGAAGTCATGCTCCTTTAGCTGCAGGTCTGTCAGGCCCTCAATCAGCATGAGGCTAGCCAGCCGGTGTGACGGGCTGCCCAGTTCTGGGTCATTTCCCAGTCTGCTCAGCAGGGCCTCACAGTGCTTCCGTATCCTTGACTCTGCAGGACACAAGACAAGAGAGGTAAGGTGCCAGGGCAAGGTGAGAGGGTCCAGGGACCTCCTGTATTGCCTACCCCCACTTCATGAAGACTTACCATTGCTTTGGGATCCTAGTGGGGGATCTGGCATTTTGTTACAGGCTTGTAGCAGCTGAATGCCCTTCCCAGCCAACAGATCCACAAGAGTTTTCACCTGCTCAGCTGAGGAGCCAGCATTGGAGGCCAGCCATGTCTCTCTATCTGTCCACACCTCTTTCTTCCTCATGGAGTCTGTGTTCTCAGCCAGAAGTTGTGAATACAGAGCCAAGATTGACCCTGGGGAACCTCTGTTGTTTCCTGGCCAGGGAAAATAATCATAAAGATGCTGGGGCCAAGTGATTAGGACTTGGAGTCTGGCTCTGACACCTGCTTAGCTGGGTGACCCCGGATAGGCTGTGTCACCTCACTACACCTAGGTCTCCTCATTTGTGACCTGGCAATGGTGATGCTCTTGGGAGGAGTGAAGTAAGCAGTCTGGGAAGGGGACAGTGCAGAGTTGCTCTAATGAGCATCCTGAGAAAGGCAGAGAACGGAAGGGGAGCAGTGATAAGGTGGGGGTGGCCAGGGTGGGGAAACACACGAAGGCGGTGGCCCTGCTCTGCGTGACCCTGTAATGGAGGTTGGGTGGGTGGGTGTCACTGCATTATGCAAGTGGGGACCCTAGAGTCACCTGGACTGGTGTGATCATGTTGTGTTAGCTAAGCTAAAAACCCGAGGGTCTTCACTGTAACAAATGCAGCCCCGTATGGGGGGTATGCTAGTCAGGCAGCAGTGTGTGCCAACTCTGTACCCCATTTCCATTCTTCTAAGCCTAAAACTGCTCTAAAAAGCAGTATTTTAATTTTTTTTTAAAAAAGTAAACAAAAGAAGTTGGGATGGAAAGCTCTCAGAGCAGCACTGTAGCTAGCTACTTTTCTCGGCTTTCCTGGCCTTCCTGAAGCTGGGGCTCTAGGCCTGCGGGAAGCACCACTCACTGCTGAGGACAGTGACACAGAGCCGCAGGCCCCACCTGCTCGCACTCTTCTGCCACAGCTGGCTGCCTGTTTGACGCTCTCTTACAGCCTGCCTGTCCCATTTATGTTCCTCCTCACCAGGTACAGGGGCCACAGCAGTCCCTTAGGGACTCGTGGGCCATAGTTTATAGTTCTAGAAGAGAAAACACACCAGAGGCGGGGTGAGCAGGTCCGATACTGCTGGCAGCGGCCCTGTTTAAGACGACCTGGGAATGGTTGTCTTAACTGCCGACAGTCTGGCCAGTGCTGGCTGCCCCGAGATCTCAGTGGCTAGCTGAAGAGGTGATTGTTGTCACAGACTCCTAGTTTTGAATTTTCACTGGGGATTGGTGTCAGTTTAACTCAGCATGAACATTTTCATAAAGAAGATGCTAAAAGTGCTAAAATAAGAAGGATGACCATTCAAATACACAGCCATGTTGGAGAGTCAATAAATGCACTGTGTTTGCGTTTAAGGTTTAAGTCCAATGAGCTGGCCTTACCTGGGAATGTAAGGCTGGCAGAGGATAGCACCACTCTCTCTATACTCCTACAAAATCCTCTGACTTTTGCTTTTGCAGTTTTCTAACTGTTCAACCAAGGAGGGGGGGAGGTGGATCAAGGCTGGTGCTGTGTACATGTTTGGATTTGTGCTAATACATAGATCTTTTTATAGCATCACTAGTAAAACCCTATTTTTTTTTTCTCATCTAGAGCTTAGAAAGTAAAAGTTTCTGACGGGTGTGGTGGCGCACGCCTTTAATCCCAGCACTTGAGAGGCAGAGGCAGGTGGATTTCTGAGTTCGAGGCCAGCCTGGTCTACAGAGTGAGTTCCAGGACAGCCCGGGCTACACAGAGAAACCCTGTCTCAAAAAAAGAAAAAAAAAGAAAAAGGAAAAAAGAAAACAAACAAACAAACAAAAAAGGTTCTTACTTGCATCTAAGCACTTAAAAAATAGTTTTGTCACTCTGAAAATTGTTGGTGTAAAAGAATTAATTTTTGTATTTCATCGTATGTCAGCGAACTAAGCATTTTGTTGGTGCGCCACTCCTCTGTTAGTTTTCCTCAAGCTTGTGACTTTTCAGTAGGAATAAATCCATCTTTTAAAATAAGAGCCATATTTGTGCATGTGCATGTGCGTGTGTGTGTGTTTGTGTCTGTGTGGGTTTGTGCACAAGCATGTGTGTGCCCACAGAGGCCAGAAGAAAGTGTCAGATCTGCTGGAGCTGGCATTATAGGTAGTTAGGGCAGGAAAACAGTGGTCTTCTTCAAGAATATCATGTACTCCTATATGTGCTCTTGACTGCTGAGCCATCTCTCCAGCCCCACATTTTATCTTATTTCTCAACTGTCACTTGCTTTGAACAATGTCCCTGCATTGGTAGCCGGCCTTCCTTTCCTTTTAGCAGTGCCAGACAGCAAGCAGCCTTTGCTGTGTGTATACCAGGAGTAGCTCTGTATAGAATGGTTGGGAATAATATTTGGGCAGATTTCTAGTTAGTTTCCTTTTTGTCTTGGGGACAATGCCCTGTTCCTGTCACCATTCAGCTAATGTTGTGTGATGCTTCCCAAAGGCATACTACATCCCACCCACATGGCCGAGCTCCATATCTGCATCATTCAATTTACTTGTAATGAAGAACCTCTTTCCCTTCACCTCTTCTATTTCATAGTCAGAATGACAAGGTTAGGTGGCTTTCCTAAGGTCTCATGGCTGGGAAGCATGTGTGCTGATCTAAGATGGAGACCATAGTTTGAAAACTGGGTCACTGGGTGTGGTGGTTTTTACCTGTAGATGGCTTTTACCCTGGCACTTTGGAGGTGGGGGCAGGAGGAGTGCAAATGAGGGGATCCTGGGGTGTATAGCAAGACCTTGCCTTTAAAAAAATGGAGGAATATCTGTTATCTAGAATATTTTATTCATCCATTCATTCAAATAGTAAAATTTGAAAGTATGTGAATGTTTGATAGTGAATGTGTGGTATGTGCCCACAGGTCTGTGATGTACACACACCTGGAGAGGCCAAGCAAGAAAGCCAGGTGTCTTGTTGCATCACATGTTGCATTTCTCCACTGGCACAGCTCTCTCATTGAACTTGGACATATACTGGCAGCTAGAGAGCCCCAGAGACCCTTCTGTCTCTGCACCCCACAGTGCTGGAATTATAGATATATTTATTTTCATATATGTGAGGGTTTGCCTGCACGTATACACCATGTGTATGCCTCGTGTACATGGAGACAAGAAGGGAGTTTCTGATTCTCTGGAACTAGAGTTACAGATGACATTAAACTGCCATGTTGGTGCTGGGATCCTCTGGAGGAGCACCTCGTACTCTTAACTACTGAACCATTTCTCCAGCCCCCAAAGAAATCGTTTTTAAAAAGACAAGCAGCCAGCAGTGGCGCACGCCTTTAAACCCAGCACTCAGGAGGCAGAGGCAGGCAGTTCAAGGCCAGCCTGGTCTACAGAGTGAGTTCCAGGACAGCTGGGGCTACGCAGAGAAACCCTGTCTCAATAAAACCAAAACAAAGAAAAAAGAAAGAAAGAGGGTATAATTCATAGAAATAAGTAGCTAAAATGTTGAAAAGAAAGAGTGTATAAATCAGAAAGGAAAAACGCTGAGCTATGAGTTTGGTTTTTTTTTTTTTTAAAGATTTATTTTTTTATTTATTTTATGTGTATGAGTACACATATGTGGCTGCTGGGAATTGAACTCAGGACCTCTGCCGCCTTGCTCGCTCCACCCCTCTCACTCCAGCCCAAACGCACCAGAAGAGGGCATCAGATCTCATTACTGGTGGTTGTGAGCCACCATGTGGTAGCTGGGATCCGAACTCAGGACCTTTGGAAGAGCTGTCAGTGCTCTTACCCTCTGAGCCATCTCGCCAGCCCCGAGCTATGAGTTTTTAAATGGTAAATATGAAAAATACAGCCTGGCCCTGATGAGGATGTGGCAGGATTAGGAATCTGTTTCTTAAGATTTATTTATTTTTACTTTATGTGTTATGAGTACTTTTCCTGCATATGTTCACCATGTATGTGGAGTACCTGTGGGGGCCAGAAGAAGGTGTCAAGTGCCCTGCAACTGGAGTTTGATACCGTGTGGGAGCTGGGAACAGATCTTGGGTCCTCAGCATGAACAGCCAGTACTCAACATCTGAGCCATCTCTCCAGACCAAGCAATCTTAACACATAGGTGGTTGACATACAAGTTAGTATAAAAACGATGGAATATTTTTTGTGGGTTTCTCGTCTTCACTGATCTTTGCTTCCCTGAAAGAGACACAGCCAAGAATTTTTCCTGGTGTCCCTCCAGGTCCCTCCTACTGACTCAAGCAGAGGCTGAGGCCTGGCTGTCTCTGCTAAGGTTATATCACCACTGTTGCTAACCTGACACTACCAAACTGGAATGCTGGTGTATCCATGAAGTGTTTACTAATGGATTGAGCTGCCGCTGCTGACCTGTGAACTGAACTGCCAATTTCCAAACACAGACAGGAGTTGCTCCAAAGAACCATTTCTGAACAGGTCCACTCCCCCCACCCCATATCCTTTCTTTTCTACTTACCTCTGGTGGGTGTTTGAGCTACAAGGAAGGTTAAAGCATCTAAGAACCATCATTAAAAATAAAGATAGAAAAAATTTAAAGCTACATCAAAGAATCAATAACAGATTATATTTTTAAAAATTCTACATATGGGAATTAAATTTTTATGTGTGGGTGTGAGTGTTATATGTGTGCATGATTGTAGTCAAGGTTCAACAATTCAGATACACTTTATATAGAGAGGTAGTCTTCAAAAGTGTCAGAAAGCCATAGAATATGACATTTAATATTAATTCATTATTAAATATCATTTGACTAGAGATGTATCTGTTCCTGACATTACCCCCTTCTTGGTTCAAAGAAAAAATTGAGCATCAAAACTTCCATATGGAGTTGTTCCAGTTACAGCAAAATAGCTACTGGACAAAAATTACCCTATTCCACAGACAAAAAATACTGTCCAGGGAAGGACACACAATCCAGGATAGTCAACAGTTTAGCTCTTCCAAGACAGAGCAAACAAGTCCTTCATAGTTCCTGCTTCATTTCAAGGTCTGTCCGATGGTTCTGGGTCAGAAGGCTGAAGACAGATGCTCCAACATTTTGAGGAATGAGGGATTGTCCAAGTAGGCAGCTGTCTCTACAAATTGGTTGCATTTTAGAAGCTATTTTTTGTGCTTCCTATATCTTTGGGTGATATTTAATTCATTCTTGGATTTCTGACAAGGTTGAAGGCTAATTGTAGTCTCATAATCAAACTCAAGTTGTTTAATTAACATTGAGGAAGATTATATAAAAAGGATGGTTTTCAGATAGTAATACAAATTAAAGTCAGAACAAAATTCAGATAAAGAATTGTAAACTCGGGCTGGAGAGATGGCTCAGTGGTTAAGAGCACTGACTGCTCTTCCAGAGGTCCTGAGTTCAATTCCCAGCAACCACATGGTGGCTCACAACCATCTATAATGAGATCGGATGCTCTCTTCTGGGGTGTCTGAAGACAGCAACAGTGTAGTCACACATTAAATAAATAAATAAATAAATAAATAAATAAATTTAAAAAAAAGAATTGTTAACTCTTTAAGTCAGGATAAATAGTAGAGTACTTTATCTAATTGACAACTATGATGGACTGGGTATTAATTATATATCATGCTTTGTAATTTACATAATTGTTATGATTATGCTCAATTTGTATCTGAGAGAAGAGCCCTTTCTTTATTTGGACAGAAAGGGTGAGATGTTGAGCATTGGTCCTAATGCTTTGTCTTATTTTGGCTCCCAAAAGCCATGCTTCCAGACCTGAAGGTTCCTCTTCCCAGCTGACTTCAGTTGATAATAAAGAATTGCCAAACAGCCAATGGCTGGGCAGGTAGACAGGGCGGTACGTTTAGATTGCATGGGCAAGGGACCGAGAGAGAGGGGTAGAAGAGGAAAATCACCATGACTCAGAGCCAGATAGATCAGATGTAAGAGCTGTGGGAGAGAAACCATCCAGCAATGTAGGTGGGAAAGGAATGGACCCTATGGGTGAGCTTCCCAGAAGGTAACAGGGCAGCAAAGATAAAATATAGATTCAGAAGGTGTTGAGCCAGGAATACCAGAGGGAAGTATGTGCTAGCTGAGAGAAGGTTTAGAAATGCTCAGCCATTGAGCTAGTCAAGTCATATCAAAATTAGCTGGTGTGTGTGTGTGTGTGTGTGTGTGTGTGTGTGTGTCTTTCATTCGCAAATGCAGAGCACTTTTGGGCAGGTGCAGCATGCATGACCCACTGGGAGCCAAAGAGATTTAATCAAGTCACTGCTACACATGATGTATACACAGACACATGAATGAGTACAAATGCCTTTGCATGTGCCGAAACCAAAAGAGAACATCAGATGTCCCGCTCCATCTCGCTCCCTCCACTTTACTACTTTGAGACAGGGTCTCTCACTGAATCTAGAACTAGGCTAGTAGCCAGCCAGCTCCAGATATCATCCTTTCTCCACACACCACAGTACAGCCACTCCTAGCTTTTATATGGGCGTTGGGAATCTGAATTCATGTTCTCATCAAGTGCTTTTACTGAGTCTTCTCCTTTGCCCCCGCTTGTGTGAATTTATCTTAAATAAATAATTAGACAGATACTTAAGGATGAAGCTACAAGAATACTAACATTGGCAACAGGAAAAAGCTTTAGGGGTGAAAATGTAAATTTCTTTTCCACAAGATATTGATAAAAATAAATGTGGTCCAATTCTATGTTGCAATACTATGAGGTCATAAAATAAAGTGAGGCCTTCAATGTGTCTAACTGGAATAATGTATGCAGTATACTCTTTATTTTGGGATAGGGTCTCATTATATAACCCTGGGTGTCTTAGAACTATGTAGGACAAGCCAAGCCCCAGTTCACAGTGATCTGCCTGGCTCTGCCTTACAAATGCTGATGTTCGCCACCACACCAGGCTTCACAGTATACTTATCTTTTAATGTCATAAAGGTTCAAAACACCTTATTGAAGGCATAATTTATACAAAATGTATAATCTTGAGTGTAGTTAAATGATGATCCCTTTTGTGTGGTACTGGAAGTTAAATCTGAGTCTCAGTTGTGGTGGGCAAATGATCTGCCAGTCAGCTGAGGCTCTGGATCTACCAAGGAGTAATAGCGCCAGATCTACAGCATATTTACATTTTTATACTGAAAAAGTTAAAGTACAGAATACAGAGCCTGGATGGATGGCTCAGTGGTTGAGTGTTGGCTGCTCTTTCAGAAGACCCAAGTTCAGTTTCCAGCACCCACATCAAGTGGCTTACAGCCACTGTAACTCCAGCTTCAAGAAACCCATTTCTCTTTCTGGGCCTCTGTGAGCACCTGCAAGCACATGTGCATACATATACATAGACACATATGTGCACATACATTTAAAAATTAAGTTACATTTAAAAACTTAAAAATAATACATTTATAACAGGATACTGTTTTGTCTCTCTACAGGAAAAAGCTGGAAGTATATGTTAGTGGAACTAAGGAATTATTTCTTATTATATAAATTTTAATTGCTCAAATTTCAATAACAAAGTTTCTCATTTACACTTCACTAGATTGTTTACAGAATTATGAAAGTAATACATATTCATTAAAATATTTAAATAACATGGGGGTGGAGAGATGGCTCAGCAGTTAAGAGCACTTCCAAAGGTCCTGAGTTCAAATCCCAACAACCACATGGTGGCTCACAACCATCTGTAATGAGATCAGACGCCCTCTTCTGCTGTGTCTGAAAACAACTACAGTGTACTTATATATAATAAATAAATAAATCTTTAATAAAAAAAATATTTAAGCCAGGCGATGGTGGTGCACACCTTTAATCCCAGTACTTGGGAGGCAGAGGCAGGCAGATCTCTGAGTTCAAGGCCAGCCTGGTCTACAGATTAAGTTCCAGGGCTATACAGAGAAACCCTGTCTCAAAAAAAACAAAAAAAAAAAATTTAAGTAATATAAAGATAGAGTATAATCCTTAGTTCTATTCACTAAGCACGACATATTTTGTTTGATGATTTAGTTTTTAAAATTAGAACAGGAATAGCAAGGCAGCTTAGAGGGTTTTAAAGTGTTTGCTACCCAAACTTGACAACCAGAGTGCTGGCCCTAGATCAAAAGAGAGAACTGATTCCTGAAATTGTCCTCTAAACTCTACACGCATGCAGTGATACACATGTGCATGTGTGTACACACACACTAATAACAACAACAATAAGAAACAACTAAAAACTGAGATATAGACACAGAGACACAGAAAATAGCACAAGGATGAAAATAAAAGAATCACAGCTAGAGTTAGACACAGAAAATTCAAAACTGTCTATAAACAAATGACTAGAACTGATGACTGAGTTTGGCAGGATTTTGGACCCAGGGTCAGTGCTCGCAAACAGTCCATCTATTTCCATGTGCTAGCAACAATCAAATCAAAACTGTTATCATATAAAAATCAAATACTGGGAACTTAGCAAAAAGTTTGCAGCCTCTGCTCTAAAAACTATAGACTATCACTGAAGGAGATGAAAAAAATAGATCTAGGATCATAAGCATGTATTTCCACCAAGGCACAGGCTCTAGAATGTTCTTGATAGCTTTACTCAGAATTAGCCAAAGTAGTAAAACAACCAATACCCATCAACAGTGGCATGGGAAGCATGAAAAGGGCACAGACCGCTAACCCAGCCTATCATCCATGCAGATGCCCGCACCGACCCAGCCATCACACAGATGCCCGCACCGACCCAGCCTATCATCCATGCAGATGCCCGCACCAACCCAGCCTATCATCCATGCAGATGCCCGCACCGACCCAGCCTATCATCCATGCAGATGCCTGCACCGACCCAGCCTATCATCCATGCAGATGCCCACACCGACCCAGCCATCACACAGATGTCTGCACAGTTGGCCACAAAAGAATATGTTCTGGGATTCCATTTCACGGACCTTAAAATCTAGACAAACCAATCTGAAATGATAGATGTCAAATGGTCACTCTTAGGGCTGCTTCTTCCTAGGGTGCAGCTCTAGAGCAGTGAGTGCCAGTTTCTACACATTGATCTACGGGATGATTAAACACGTATGCAGGGCCATTAGCTCACCTTACTACATGTAAGGTACATCTTGACTTTCCAAGTTGGCAACTGTGCAAAAATACAAATGTAGTTGGACCAAGTTTAAGTAGGTCAATGTCAGCCTGCCCATGTCAAAGGCCAGGATGCTAGGGGCCCCCCTTGTGCTTTCTGGGAAGGTATTGTCAGGGCATGGACCAAGGCTAGCTATTGCCTTCTGTAACTGTATGCCCACCAGATAATCTTATTGCTGCTAGTGAGCAAGAGGACACAGCAACCATGTTTTGGAAGGGCTTAGATCATTGCTTCTTGACTCTGGTGGAGCATTATGTCTGGTGGAGCCTATTCTGTCTCATGCTTCTCTGCCAGGGCCACAGAACAGGCCCGAACCTGCTGAGTCCCTTCCAAATGTCCACCATGCCCCACCTAGCTTGGCTTAGAAACTGAGCAGGAGTTGGGTGCTGTTCATATCTCTGGCCACAGTGCCTTGGGTTTTTTTGTATGACCTACCCTCCCTCCCCAGGCCTGACTTAGAACCATAGCAACCATCTGGCTTCTGAGATCAGCATCCTGTAGGAAGAAATACCTTCTGCCCTAAGGATACACCAGGCACTGACCTGGAGTCCCAGCAAGCAGGTAGATCTAGCCCTCTCAGAAGCAAAGTAGATATAGCCTTTGCAGGATGGCCAACGTGAGCCTGGGAGAAGGAAATACAAGCCTCTGGGGGGTGGGGGTGAGGCTGGGAGGAGCCCCAGGGCCTAGAAGCCTATCCATGGGTGGACACCATAGCTAACACTCCCTGTGTTTAACATTCACTAAGCTTGCAGCAACACCTCTTATAGAAGGCCTCCCGTGGTTAGCAGTCTCAGAACGACAAGTTTTAACTAACTCCAGGGTGTGGCTAGGAGTGGTCCTAGGGGAGGGGGTACTTATGGGACAGCTGGGAGCTGTATGGAGCACTTGCTTTGACCTTTGGGGCAGGTACTGGAGTTAGGACTCCACTTACAGGTGGGAACTGAACACAAGAAGAGGGTCACCTGCTTGGGATCGCAGCCTGGGAGGGGCAGGGTTCCAACCATGGTGCTGTTCACTCATAACAACCTGCAATGCATCCTGCTCAGCCCACGCCATCACCAAGAAAAGGGAGCTGGGTCTTCTCCCCTAGGACTTGTCCTGGATCATCATCCTGGGCACAAGTGAGTTTACCAGACACTGAGGCATCCAGGCCTAGCAGCTCCCAGCACCCAGGGCTCAGCATTCTGTAGTCTCCTCATGCCCTGCACAGCTCAGGCCTTACGAGCCTCTGCCCTCCCTACCAGCTGCTCCCGAGTCCTCCCTCGCTCCCGAGTCCTCCCTAGCTCCCGCACTGATGTGCTCTGTATGCTGCTTACCTTCCTGCCATTGTGGCTGCTCCAGGGTGCTAAAGGGCTGTGCCTGCACGCTCCCAGGGCACAGCTCTGCCCCAGTGAGCAGGTGGCCGTGGTTATGGTTGAATGCCTTGGGGAGTCAGTGGCAGGCCTGCTGAGGCTGAGGCCTTGGTCTGTCCAGAGCTGAGGAAACCTTCTCTGAAGAGATCAGGGGAGTTTACCACACTGATCACGCCAAGGCAAAGAGTGACAGACCCACCACATCCTGCTGTCCCCAGGAGCCCACCCACCGTCACTGCAGCTCCTCATCTCTTCCTGTCCTCCACCTCAACCTTCCTTCCTGTCTAGTTTTAAAAGCTAACAGCCTCACTGACAAATCGTTGAGCTGGTTGGCCCCAGGCTCACCTCCTCGGTTCTGTCCCATCCCCCAGAGCAGGGAAATGATGCTGGGCCTCCCTTCTGGGACTGAGCATCCCCACAGCATGTGCTCAGAATGGGTACAGCCAAAACTGTTGACATGTCAGCCTTCCATCCTCCAACAGTAGGTGGGGGTGGGGAAGTGAGCTGTCAGCTGGGAAGCCAGCACCTGGGTTTAGGTGGCTCTGCTGACTGAATGTCTGCTCCCTTCCAGGCTTTGACACCTTGTGACCTTCCTTTTATTAGACCACGTCCTTTTCACCTCAGAGGCTTCTGGCCTAGCCCTCTCCTAGGTCTCCCCGAGTCAGTGGATCCTGAAATGCAGCACACAGCTGTTCACAGCAGGAAGGTCACATTCTGACCCTGAAGGTGGGCCTCAGTAGGCGTCCTGCTCTAACGGGGAAGGAAGACTAAGGACGCGGCTGAGAGTGATCAAAATAGAGAAAAAAAAAAAAAAGCTTGCAATAAATGGACTATTTAGAACGTCTTCTATTGACAGGGGGAAGCCACTTACTGTGATGGCTCTGGGTGACTTAGGTGACAAGGTGGTAGCCAAGTGATCTTAGGCTCTTCAACAAGCACAGAGTTCTCAAGCATCTGTTGGGTTCCGAGGTTGAGAGCAGCCTGCACGCAGGGGTGGGTGTTGGAGGCGCCCGTGGCCAACCTTTACTTCTTGTTTCCCATTGAGGGTAGGACTTTGGCGGTAGGCTGTCTCTGGACACTGCTGCCCATTGCCTTCCCACTAAGGACATAGTGGCAGCCCATGGGAAGCCTGAGGCGGCTCTAGGCAGACAGAGCAGGCCAAGGGGTGCAGCAAAGGTGTCTGAACCAGGTGCCTACCAGATGTTGGAAGCCACAGGGGCCTTGTGGGCCTGTCACACTTAAGAGGCCCAAGAGGCTCAGATCCCTCCTTCAGGGATCTGGCAGGAGAGGAAACAGCATCCTTCCTGAGGATCTTGGGGAACATCCCAGGGCTAGCTCCTACCTCTCTTCCTAGTAATAGCCACCAGCCCCATACATGGGCAATTCTGGTGTGTGTGTGTGTGTGTGTGTGTGTGTGTGTGTGTGTGTGTATACATACACATGTGCCCAAGTACACACATTCTCCAGGGTCATCTTCACTCTGGGACTTTCTGTTACCTGAGAGCAAACAGCAGGGCAGTTAGTAGGCTCAGTTCTTCCTAACCTGGGGAGTGTAAGGCTTCCAGCCTGCAGTCATGGCCCTTTCCCTGTGGCTCCCCTTACCTGAGCCAGTGGTCGTCTATCTAAAGCTAAGCTGGGGTTCAACACAGACAAGCCTAGGCCATGGCAAGGGCTGGGCCACAAAAGTGAACAGGCTGGAGGTCTGGTCACATTGCCCATACCTCCATGTCTACCCAGACCACATCTGGTGATAGGTATGATTCCCTTGTGTTCAGCGCACATTCTGTGTTGGGGGGCTGAGTCCTTCTTCGTGTGCTAACCATACAAAGGCAGTGTGGTTTCTGGAAGAGGACTCCTCCTCACTTTATTCAGTGAGTAGTCCCAGTGCATCACTGAAGGGTGAGGCAGCCATGCATCTTGATTTCAAGCGCTGGCCCAGTGCCGCGCTGCTGGAGCCAGTGTGTTTTGTGGGAAGGTCCCTGCTTACCTGCCTCTGTTGTGGATGGTGGCCACGCCTTCGCTGCAGAGGTTCATTTTAACCTCCCTCCTCCAGAGGCAGCAACTGGCTGTTTTAAAACAGGTGAATGATGCTGGATACACAGGTTTAGGGGTTCAAGAATCTGTCTTTGAGCTACCCATGGCACTCGGCTTCCAATTGCCTGCCCGGTCAGCATATTGGCGACTGGTTTCTCTTTGGCTGACCAGGACCAGGACACATTCCATAAACACCCAGCTTTGTTCTCACCTCCCTAAACACTGCTGGCCTCTCAGATTGGCTCATAAATCTTCCCCAGGAATCTGTCCTTGATATCATGGCTTTCTTTCTTGTAGTGTTGGGAAATTAACCTAGAGCCTTAGGTATACTATCACCAAGCCACACTCCAGCTGCTAAAAGAATAGCTGGCTGATCTTCTTTTCCACATGGCCTGGCACAGCTCTAGGTCAGTGTTATCAAGGCAAGCTGACTCACTAGATCCCACAAGCCCAGCCTGGCACTTGTGACAGTCCAGTCGATACGGAGACTGTCCCTGGCCTGCTTTCCTGAGCAGAAGCAGCAGGAGTTAGTGCCCGTGAGGACCCCATTAGTGTGATGTACACAGAGACAGTGTTCTCAAGGAACCGTAGGTCAGCGGACAGTAAGTGGTCCTGGCACCTCAAGATAAGAACACGTGCAAAGGTGCTGGGGCAGAGCAGAGGGGCCCAAGCTCACTGTGTGCTCCCCATGGCTTTCCCAGAGAGGAGTGCCTAGTTTATTTATTTTTAAATAAAGCCTTCTTTGTTTTTATTGCACATTATATAAAACAACTTCACTGTATTTAAAACACACAAGGACATTCACAGGCTTAGGAAACCCAAACTTCTGGTTTTTTTCTGGTCCCAGAGTCCACACTGGTTCAAGAATGCTTAACACAAATGGGTGGAGCCCACAAACAGCATGCTTACTTTGGGGGTCTTCATAGCTATGCTGGCCCTACTTGAAGAATGCTGGTGACAGTGGCAAGTATCTGAGTGGACACAGAGCAGGGGAGCACCCACAACAGGATGCAGGCCGCCCATCAGTGCCTGGTCTGCTATGGCAGCTGGGCTGGTTTTGATGCTGGGAAGGCAGGCTGGACCCAATGCCCATCCTGAATATACTATAGGGCAGCTGTGCTTGGGGGTGCTGACCACAGAAAGGCAAGTGAAGAAGGCTTGGGTCTTGCTCTGGTCGCTGGTGTGGCCCACTGCCACAGCAACACACAGGATGGGACCCTGGTTGGACCAAAGGTGGAAAACTGGCACTGGCTGAGGGGGGAAGGCCTGCTCTGAGTCCAAGGGTGACTGACACATGGAGCTGAAGTGCAGGAAAGTACGCTGGGGTTCTTGTCCTTTACACAGACACAGGCCCGTGTCCTATGACATACCGTGGAGGCCTGACTTACACTAGGTGCTCTGGCCCTCTGGCAGATTTATTGGGTGGAGGAGGCCTGTCATTTCTGATCCTTTTTCTTTCGGCCTGAGGGCTGTCGTCTCTTCTGTTTGAGCTTCTCCTTTCGGGCTGCGGCAGTCGTGAAGGTGATGCACTGAGCATCCAGGATGTCCAGCAGCTTGCCCATGGCCACAGGGATGCCACTGTGCTTCAGCTCAGCCTGCAGCTCAGCCAGCTCCAGAGGCTGGTACATCAGGACCTTCCTGTGCAGGGCAGGCTTGGAGCAGATGTAGCGCCTCACCGCCTCCTCTGTGTCTGCGGCCCGGATTGCTACCTGTGATGCAGTGACCCCGTCCCCGTCGTCCTTGTCTTCACCTGAAGACTCAAAGGCAGCTCCAAACTCACCAGACAAGCTGAAGAGAACAATGATGTTACGTGACACCCTTTCTCTACAGTCCCCAAGCCCAGGAACCCCTCTGAGGGAATGACTATTTTCATGGTTCTGTTGGGCCTGACATGACAGGACTCCTTGATGGTGTCCTACGGGTCTCTGTGGTTTCTGGTTCCCTGGCCAGGCCAGTCTAGGTGGGATCTGCCTCCCCAAGCCCCATCCAGAAAGCTCAGGCATATAAGTACACTACAGGGCTCCTTAGGCCTGTGGAGCCCAGAAATCAATGTGCTTTTAGACACTGGCCATTAGGCTTCCCTAAGCCCTTTCAGACCACCTCTCAAAGGACACATGATGGGACTGAGCCTGCTGCCTCCATTACCTTTGCGAGCTAAAGGAGTTGTCACTGCCATCCACAGAGGTAGCCACGGATTCCTGGGAGGCTGGGAGCTGGGCATTGCCATCAGGGCATGAAGGCTCCCCAGCTAGCAACCTATTTGGCTGGGAAATACTTTCACTGAGCTGCTTCTCTTGATGTTGAAGACTCTTGCTTTTAGTAGAGCCCTTGGATCTTTGAGTCCCAAGATCTGCAGTGGCCCTGAGCTGAGTGTAACTTCCTGACCTTGAAGGGTTGCAGGTCTCAGTGGTAGATGCCTGGCTACCAGGTACCTGTTGGGGTATCTGGGAGGACTGGATCTCATCCTCAGAGTCTGACTCCAGAGTCTGGTGAGTGTACTGGAAAATCTCCTTCAGTTTTAGAACCATCTGGCGTTTGGGCAGAGCACGAACTCCAAACCTGCATGTGGAAACAGATGAACTTCAGCATCTAACAGTGCAGCTGTCACTACACTCTGCTGCAGAGTAACATGGGGCTTGAATGGATGCAGATCTTACAAGCCTGACTCTCTCGGGCATGTAAAGCCAGCCATGTGGCCACATGCCAACTAAGCCTCTCCTAAAGGCTATCCATGCCGGAGATGTTCCCACAGTGTCCTGGAGACAGTGACAACACCGACTTTACCAAGTACCAGAGACTGAGCAGCATTGCTTGGGATGTGACAGTTTTCACAGTTTTACAAAATGAAGTCTCCTTAATTGGCTGGCATGGCTAGGGTTCCATTTCTACCAGCATGGAGCAGGAATACCTACTTCTTAGAAGTAACCCACAGGAGTTTCATTTGTTAGCTTTCTGGAGCTAACATCTAGTAAGAGTTAAGAAAAGCCCAGCCACTCACTCTACTTAAGCCCATGCAGATCAAACCACAGAACTTGGCTCCCATGCTAAGGGCCAGCTGCACCTCCCAGCTGCGCCTCCCTGAAGGACAGGTGCTGGTTATTCACAGGAGATCACCTAAGAGGAAGTGTGGGGAAACACTACCAACCTGTCCAGTTCTTTCTTCAGCACCGGGGTCTCCATGATCGAATACCTTGGCATTGGAGTTATAGGCACTTTGGGGGGCAACTTCTTCTTCTGGCTAGCACCTTCTGGATAAAGCATGAGAAGCACATGACTTAGTGTGAGAGGCATGGGTCTGCTACCACCTCTTGCCCTGGAAATATCACCATGGAAAAGGATAGACCCCAGTCAACACTGTGCCCAAGGAGACCACCCTCACCATTTGAGCTGTTCCTTCCCACTGGAAGGCAGTATACAGCAATTATCAAGAACCACACCATGTACACAATAGTAATTCGGGTGAACAGGCTCCTGGAGCCTTTTAGCATAACAGCCCAGCACATCATCTAATGTCACGTAGGAATATCCTGATGTGTAGTGACAGCAGAGACAGCTGGCAGCCCTGAGAACTATCAAGCTCTCTCAGAGTCTTCCTATATCTCAACAATAAAGAAAACATAGGCTGGGGGATGTAGGTGAGTGGGTAATGGTGCCAACCCCCAAGGCTGATAACTTCAGTTCAGTTCCTGGGAACCACACAGGGAAAGGAGAGAACCAATGCCCACTGCTGTCTCCTGACCTCTGTGCGCACCCTGTGGCATATGCACATGTACAAACACAATAAATAAATGAAAGAAAAATATGAATAAACAAAGGACATGGCAAGCATTTCTCCAAAGAAGATACACAAATGGCCACTAAAATACATAAAAGATACATAAACAGACATGCTGACTCAAAAACACAGTGCAGTGACACTTCATAGCCACTAGACAGGAAACATGAAATGTGTTGCAGGAATGGAGGGGACTGGAACCTTCACCTCACACACGTCTTGTGGGGACCTAATATGAAGCAGTATCTTTTAGGGAAAGCTAAAAGGGTAGCTCCCATGACCTGCAATCCTGGACCTAATTATACCAGAAGTGAAATTTATGTCCATCCACACAAAGCAGGATTAGTTACAACAACCCAAATATCTACTAATGGATGAGTGGATATAGTATTTAGCTATAATAAAGAAGGAAGAATCTTGAAAAACTTGTGCTAAGAATTGGTTACAAAAGATCATACATTGTATCTATATCCTCTTAAAAATGCTTGGGAGCAGGGTGGCTCGTGCCTTTAATCCCAATCTTAGGAGGCAGAGGCAGGAAATATCTAAGTTCGAGTCCAGCCTGGCCTACAGAGTGAGTTCTAGGACAGCCAGAGCTACACAGAGAAATCCTGTCTGGAAAAACAAAACAAAACAAAAGATTAATGGAGATGTCAGGTCTAGTGGTTCAAAACTGAGTTTAGGCAAAAGAATTTCCTCAGTGTCCAAGAAAGCCCAAGCCAAACAAACAACAAAACCCCACCTGCTCATAACAACTACAAGCGGGGCTGACACTCACATTTGTAATCCAAGGACTTGGAAGCCGATTATGATAAATTCATACCAGCCTGGAACCCAGAGGGAGACCCTGCCTTAAAACAACAGAACCCTAGAAACAAGCTAGCCAGCCCTCTCATTTTGGCTGCAGAGGCTGGAGACACCTCCTGTCATTTCTCAGGGTTTGCCTGGAAGGCCTGGAAACATGTCTCAGATTCAGACCAAAGTCCGTGTGAGTCTCAAGTCTCCTGTAGTGGTTCTGGGTATTGCCTGGGAACTGCTGAGAAATGCAAATTCTGCATTGCAGGCACCCTGTAACAGAAGCAGTGGGTTGCTGGGCTCTCAAGCCACTGGAGGGTGTCAGCAGCCCAGAGCCCTTGGGGATCTGGGAAGGAAGCAGCAGGTGGCTGCCTCCACTCCCTTTCAGCATGGCTGTGACAGCATGGTGGCCCAGCAGAGCTAGTGTCCTGTCCTCCCTGCCAGGAGGCTGTAGCTTTTCTGATTTTCTGAAAGACTGGAATGCATAGGAAGTAACATCCTTCTGTCTGGGGTGGGGCCGGGGGGGGGTCCACTCCCCCACACCTTCTTCTTCACTTGAGCTGTGTGTCTGGGTGCTGGGTGGAGTCCACCATGCATGATAAGTACTCACTGCACTGTACACAGTAGATTGTCCCATTTCTTTAAAAAAATATGAGATTGATATAAAAAGTTTAAAGTGAACTACCTACCACTTAGTGTTTACATTACTGGGCAACCTGATTCTGAATCCAAAGAGAACCTCGTACATGGTGAGCAGTCTGCCTTGCCTCCTCCCTGGGAAAGCTCCAGTCTGTGTTGCAGCCCTCTTTATTCTATGTATTTTATGGAAAGAAAGGAGTGACCAGAGTGCCTAGCTCCTCTGGCCTTCCCATCACATCTTCAGTCATATGCAGACAGCACGGGTCGGTCAGAAACATTCCATCATGCTGGGCTTTTCTCACCTTCTGGCTGTTGTGACGTGTTACTGTGAATGAATGGTTATCTATTTGAATACTAATTTTCAACTATTTTGGATAAGTGAGAACAGAATTTCTGGGTTCTATGAAATTATTCTTGTTGTGTGTAAGAGTGCGTGTATGACCATGATAAACTCCTATGCTGCCTGGCCAGTGAGCCCCATGGATGTTCCTGTCTTCATGTCCCTATGTGGGGATCAAACCATACGTGACCAGGCCCAGCTTCTCATGTGGAGTCTGGCGGTTGGACTCCAACCCTCATCTTTGGACTAAAACTCCGTCCTTGCATGTGTTCTGCTGTCTTCCTTCCTTTCTTTTTCCTTAGATTGAGTTTTGTCATGCCGCGCACTTTAGGTTGACCTAATTCTTGATATGCCCCTGCTTCTATGTCCTGTTCTGGAATTACAGATGTACATCACCCTACCTAGACTGATTATGGCAATTCTATACTTTATTTTGGGGGCGGGGGTAGGGTTTCACTATGTATCCATGGCTATTCTAGAACTCACTCTGTAGACCAGGCTGGCCTTGAATTTATAGAAATAATGCCTGCATCTGCCTCTGCTTCTGCCTGCAGAGTGGTGGGATTAAAAGGCATATGCCAGTACAGTTAGCTTTTTTTTTTTTTTGGTTTTTTTGAGGCAGGGTTTCTCTGAGTAGCCTTGGCAGTCCTGGAACTCACTCTGTAGACCCGGCTGACCTCAAACTCCGCCTGCCTCTGCCTCCCAAGTGCTGGGATTAAAGGCATGCGCCACCACCGACTGGCAGCTATTTTTTTTTTAAAGATTTATTTATTTATTATATTAAGTACACTGTAGCTATCTTCAGACACTCCAGAAGAGAACATCAGATCTCTGTATGGATGGTTGTGAGCCATCATGTGGTTGTTGGGATTTGAACTCACGACCTTAGGAAGAGCAGTCGGTGCTCTTAACTGCTGAACAATCTCTCCAGCCCCAGTCAGCTATTTTTAAAGACAGAAAGAGTTGGCATGAGACTCACTGCTACACTCACTACTGCTGGTGACCTTGGACTTCTGATCCCCCTGCCTCTATGTCCTGAGGCTAGAGTCACATGCATGTGTCATATATGTTTAACTTTTGTGTTCATGTCGTGCAGGGACTGAATTTAAGGGCCTCATGGATGTTGCGTAAGTACTCTACCACTGAGCTAGACCTTTTACACATGCACTTAACTTCTCAAAGAGCTTCACTGTGTCCATCTTAAGGGGATGTCTGCCGACAGCGCTAACCTCTGGGTGCCGAGTCAGGGTACTGGCAGAGGGTTCGCTCAAGGGGACTTGGAATAGAGATCCAGGCAGGTTTAGAGAAGGCTGACTGCTGCTTCTATACTTACTAGTCTATCCTAGGGAGACAGCCATGTCTCCTACTTTACAGGAGGGTGGGGGGCGGGGAGGGCAAAGGCAGGGTCTTGCCCAGATGAGCACGTCTTTCCACCCCCACCTCCACATCCCCCGCTAGCTAGCAGCTAACGTTAGCATGAGCAGTGCAGGCCAAGGCCTCTCTCAGGCCTCACAGGCACTCACTTGGTGTCTCTGGCTTCCTGTCTGGCTTCCGAGCTCTGGCACTCAGCACGTGGGCCACAGGTGGAGCCTCTGGAGACTGTCCTTCCTTCTCGTCCCAGTCGTCCCACAGAGCCTGGCTAAGGACACTCAGTTTGCTGCTCTCTGGAGAGCCAGCCTGTGAGGACTGCTCCTGAGACTCTCTCAGAGCACCATAGCTTCCTCGGATGGGGGTGGTGTCAAGTCCTGGGGAGTGGCAGTCATCACTGTGCAGAGCCTCTGGGGCCTGACTGCTGGGACTGCTTGTGGTCAGGGGGCCGGTCCTCTCCAGATTCAAGTGGTCAATTGGAATTGGTGAGAGAGGCTCATTCCAACAGTAGTCACCCATGGGATATGGGGGGTTAACATCTAGCACGGGGCTGCTGTTTCCTTGATGGGAAGCCACCTCCTGCTCATCATCACTGTCCCCAACTTCTACCACATCATCAGCTGCAGGCGGATTTGGCAGGCATGGTCTAGGTGAGAAGGATTTCTGGGACCACCTGGTAAAATCAGGGCTAGAACATGATGGCTGTGAAGAGGAGACCCTGTGGCGCCTGAGGTAGGGATGGGAAGGGCTTCGATAGGCCTGTCTCCCACTATCAGAGGCTCCTAGAGTAACAGGCTGTGTGTGTGGCATGATCACAGAGAACTGCTGGGCTGCTTCCAGCACAGTCCTACGGTCTAAGTTAGGCCTGGGTGTGTGCTGAGCAGTTTCATCTGAAAGAGTTCTGGTCTTAAGGCTTTTGATTTGAGTCTGTGATGAGCAATCACGACTCTTGCTGACCCCTGGAGTGGCAGGCACCAGCCAAGAGGTATCTGTAGTGCTGTCCTCATCCAGGCTGTTTTTCTGGCTGCAGAACAGCCAGGGGATGTCTCTGCGGCCCAGCGTGGACTGGTTTCCCAGCTGCCCCTCCTCTCCCTGCTGCAGCCCCACCTCTCTCTTCAGTGGGCTTTGGAAATGTTCATGATCTTCTTCAACATCAATGACTGAAAACAGTTCAGAGGACCTGGGGCTAACTTCTGGAACTTTCCTTCCTTCTGGGGAATCTTTAGAGACTGACTCTGTCTTGGTGTGCTCCAGCTCCTGCTCCTCATCTGAATCCAGTAACAGGATGACCTCGTCCTCCTTTATGTGACGCAGAGGATTCTGGGCCCTGGGGCTCAGGGGCTCCGGTACTGACTGTGTCAGGTCAATGGGTGGAGACTTTGCTGGGGAAATCAGGATGCCCCTATTTCTGCGTCCCAATATGGGGCTACTTTGTTTGCCTTTGTGGTGGCCAGCATCTTTCTGTAATGTGTGAATGTTACTGTCCCTCCTCTGCTTAGTTGGTGTAACTGGAGACAATGAGCTTGGGGGCGTCACTTTGGAAATGCTACTGTGTGACTGGGACACTGAGGGGGACAAATTGCTTGTGTGGTGTGGGTGAAGCCGTGACTGGCTGGGACTTCCACCCACAGAAGACTGTGACAGAAGACCACATGGGTGTGGAGTAGGTGCCTGGGCCATGTCTGCCTGCCTCTCCCTGACATGGTCACTCTGCTCTTCATGATCAACTGTTATTTGTGACAGTTCAGATGACACTCTTGGATTTGATGGAAGGAGCTGTTTGCAGTCATGGGCCTTGTTTGGGTAAAAAGGCAAGTATTCTTTCCCCCTCCCTTGGTGGCTGTCAGAAGGGCTGCAGAAGCTGGGGTGGTCAATTGCCTTCTCCAGTGCATCCTGGGCCTCTGCTTTCCCTGCCCAGGCTGGGCACTGGTCCTGCAGTGGAATGGAACTTCCTTCGTGTTCCCAGCTGGCTAGTGCCTCTTCTTTTCCTAACCCAGATGACTCCATTTGCTCTGTATTTTCTAGCTGTCTGTTACTCTGGACACCTGCCAGGGAAGGCTCGGATACTGGCCTGTCCTCCCCGCGCTGGGGAGTGCTCCCATCTGTGTCTGCCGCTCTTTCCCCCTGGAGAAGCAGCTTCCTCTGTGTCGCTGCAAACTCATATATCTCTTCCATTTCTGCTTCATCCACTTTTTCTTCTTCACGGACCTCGGAGTTCAGCAGAGTCTCTGCTTCTTCCTCTTTGTCTACCCACACCGACCTCAGAAGTTCCTGGAAAGCTCTGCTCTCACAATCCTCACTGGCCTCTAGCTGCTCTCCCTCTAAGTCCGCCATGGCAGGTACTTGTTCACACAGCTGGACAAGGTCACTCACACCAAACCTGCAATGGAGACACAGCATCATCGCTGCTTACACAGAGGACAGGTGGCCAGTGCAGACTCAGGAAAAAGGAACAAGGATGTTTTCCTTGTGGCCTTTCCCCTTGTCCCAGAATGCACTTGGTCATCACTCTGGTCAGCACCCATGGCACTTTAACTCTGGGATGACAGAGTGAAGGTGTGTCAGGCTCAGCTGGCAATCCAGCGCAAGCTGCCCTAAGAGCCACTCAAGACTGTGCCTGAGAAAAACCACAGCAGACAAAACTGTTGACAGGCCTGGCTCACCACCTATCAGAAGGCTCTGAAACCCAGTTGGTGTATCACAAACCACCATCACTGAGCTTTTCAAAAAAGGCACAAGGAGGTCCACAACCTGAGATGAGGAGGAAGGACGCCTAGCTAATGCAGGGGAACTGCATCGAGGGGCTGCATGTGGTATCTGTGTCTCAGGGTGCTGAGGCCATGGGCTATCACCCCACCATGCCAAGTATAATTCCTCACTCAGCTCTCTGCACCCTGCAAGCATCCATTCTAGCCAACTATCATGTACCATTCAGGGATGCTGATATCAATTTGGGATTAAAAGATATAAAGAAGTTTTGGGCTGGGCAGTGGTAGCACACGCCTTTAATCCCAGCACTTGGGAGGCAGAGGCAGGCGGATTTCTGAGT
>NW_022196894.1:407324-423380 GCF_008632895.1 Mastomys coucha
AAAAAAAAAGAAGTTTTGACAGGCCTAGCCCTGACAGCACAACCTACCTTGAGATACCAATCTCTTAATCCACATCACCAACTCTAAAGGCTGTGAAGTGTGTGGAAAGTACAATCCCACCTTAGAGCCAGGGAACGCAGATCAGGAGCCAGGCTGGGAGGCATGTCAGTGTCCGCCATGTACAGGTAGTTCAGAAATGCGTGGGCGGTCTCCGAGCTCACATCACTCAGCAGGACACGCTGGGTCAGATCCCCGTCCTCTACAGCAGAGAAGCCTTCAGCATTTACCTGAAGGGGTGGAACAGAGTCTGGCTTCAGCCTCGCAGACAGCCTGAGATCCTGAGAGGTGGGGAGCAGTCTTGGCCAGATTATGTAGTCTGGACCTTTGTTTACAAAATCATATTGGGATGGATGTTTAAGGTCAGTTTCCACTTGACAGGTGTATCATGGACTCTAGGCAGACCTGACTTGGGTCTATGGGTTGCATGAGTATAGTCAGAATTTTGGTTTCTTTAAAAACACAGAAATATAAGGATGTTTTTGTTTTAATCCCAGGTATGGGATATGGGGCTGCTTTAGACTGTCCACAGCACCTGACTATAATTTGCCTCATGATCTGGCAGGGGCGTGGTTTCGCCAGCTGCAGCTGTGTGGTATTTGGAATTCTGAGGACTTTTTAGAGTACATGTAAATGCTAGAGCCACAATCAAAGAGGCTGGTTGGCTGGCTGAGAGTCATATGCAAGGACATGGAAAGAAGAAATGAGACACGCTGACGGTGAAACTCAGGCTTGCCCTGATCAGCAGGAAGTAGTCTAATATCGCCAGCCCCTTCCCCTCTACCCTTTTGTCTCTCCTACCCAGTGCTAGGTGGGTGAATAGGTGAAAGAAAGAACCCACAAAATAGATAAAAGCCCAGTTACACATGAGTCACAGGAGAGAGGTGAATATGGCTCATACATTTGCAGATGAAAATATCATACTTCAGTACTAAAAGATTGGACACTCTTGTATCTGGGACTTCCTGACAAAGACTGAGCAGTTTGCTGGATTCCTATGTGGTGGCCTATAATATGAGACTGAAGTAAGAACATGACGTTCCAATAAACAGAGAGAGAGATGGTGATCAGGAGACTCACAGTGATGCAAATACAAATGGAGGAAGGAGAAAAGCTTTTTTTCTGGAAAAACAAAGGGAGAGGAAGCGGAGGTGGTAGGCTACCAGCCCCTGTGTACTTACACACTGAATAAGAAGTGGGCATCGAGCATAAAGCACAAACTTGTGGGCATAAAGCACCTCTCCACTGTCAAGCTGGAACTGGACATCACTCAGGTGTGGATTATTGACCATGGCCCCAAAGTCTGTCACCAATAATCCAAGAGAGAGCTGTAAGAGGAGGAGGAAAAGAGATTTGTGAGCTCCCTCCATCGCTTTGCTAACTTCCCATGAGAGGGCAGACCAAGAGCAGGACTAAGCTTTCCTCTCCAGGATGTACATCCTCTGGGTTACATTAAAGACATCATCAAGCCAGAATGGCAAATGCTATTTTCTTTCCCAGGTTCTCTATTACAGTGAGCATATCCCCTGACCTATGGAGAGGGACAGGGGTAGATAAAGACATCCTCACAGCTCCTAAGCTTTACATGCACAGGACTCGGAGCCTGAGCTGTTCAGGAACCCAATACAAAGAACATCACCAATGGCCCTTTGCATAAGAGGGTCCTTATGAAATACCCATCTTCCAAGGTCACACAGTACACTGGATTGGTAGCTAGAGCTTACCCCATCCATAATCCATGTACAGAAGGGGCCATTGTGCCCTTAGTGTGTCCTTAGTGAGTGAAGAAAATCACTAAGAAACAAGTATGCAAAACAGAAGCCTGGGGCTAGAGAGATGGCTCAGTGGTTAAGAGCACTGACTGCTCTTCCAGTGGTCCCGAGTTCAATTCCCAGCAACCACATGGTGGCTCACAACCATCTATAATAGGATCCGATGCCCTCTTCTGGTGTGTCTGAAGACAGTTACAATGTACTCAAATAAATAAAATAAATGAATCTTAAAAAGCAAAAAACAAAAACCCAGAAGCCTGAATGAGGCAGTCACTTGGAGAGGCCCTGGACACTGGCTACTGAGGAAACGTCAAGTATCCAGGTACAGAATGGCAGATGACACTGTGGCAATGACCCAAGGAAGGAGACAGGAGTCCTGGGGCTCTCAGCTCCACCACATGTACCTGTGTCAAGGTATACATTTGGCAAACACCACAGAGGCAGGGCAGAGCCACCAGGTCAACTGTGGCACAGAATCCTTTGTACTTACTGAGGCACTGTCATCCCTCTTCAGGCTCTTCTTACATGGCAGGACAAACCCCGTCAGTGGAAGGCTGCTAGGTACCACGTCCAACCCTAAGAGAAGGATTGTAGATCAAAGGGATGGCACCTCCCAAGCAGGCAGTGTCAACCCTAATTGGCTGTACACATGTTATCTAAGGACATCTTTCCTTAAAGCAACCCTCCCCCAACTGTTTTTAACCCATCTCCATAACAGCGAGGAGGACTGTAAGACCAACAAATTAGCCTGGGAAGCTCTGTCTTGAGCTAAAGTTTAGGGATGATTGTGAGAGACATGAATATTCTGTGCTATCTTCTCCTGTGTGGCAAGGTACAAAGCGCCTTTAGCACTCTCCACTGGAGTGAGCAGAGCAGAGCAGAGCCTCCTACCGACCTCAGATCCCATGGGGCAGGCCCAACAACCTGCCCAGCATCCCACCTGTGGGCACACCTAGACTCCTGGGTCGTGCGCTAGAGCTCAGCCCCTCCACTGCCAAGTCTACAAGGTCCTGAAGGGCTTGACGCTCCCTCTGGCTGGAGGACAGCAGCTGGTTCTTGGGGCTGTGGCTCACAGGAAGGCTGCTCTGCGAAGCAGGTGGCCTTTGTGTACTTGGCTCTTGTTGCTTGGGCAGCTCCAGTGGTAGCTCGGGTTCCTGAAAGACACTGAATAGCTAGTGACTATGTCACCGACACATGCTCTGCCAAGCCACCCTACACATCTACAGCTAAGACAGGGTTACCCTCAAGGGAGGCCAATCACAACCAGGAGCAGCCTGGGAAACCTCACTGTGTTGGCAGCTTCTGTTATAGCTCAAGTCTACCTGATGCCCTCAAGTATACAAGTCAGAAGGGTCCCAGGAACCAGTTGCCCACTTTGGTGACTATCAGCTTAGGGCTACATCTAGCAGAGCTGTATGTAGTACGTATGCAGGATGTAGGTTCCAAGGTTCTATCTCAGACAGAGTTTAGGATCTATGCAAGGTTGGCTGGGCCTGGACTTTGCATTTTAAATAAGGACTGTGCTGAACTTTGGGACCAACGTCATTTTCTTAGAAGAGCTACTGAGCTGCCACAGAGAGTCAGGTACATCAACTGCCTCTGTTGCTTCCTCTATAGCCCACTTACTGGACACCTCCTGATTCAGCCCTGGTATCTGGTTGCCATTTCTAGACTACCCAAAGCCCATCCACTTATGTGCTTGGAGGAGCAGGGTTCACCTTGGTAGGACACTGGGATACAACTGGAGGAAGCAGGCCCACTGTGTAGAAGGACTCCTTAGCCCAGGTTCCTGTAAGGGAACTGAGATCCCACAGAAAATTCTGCTTCCCTTCAGGCAGCTGCACTCGCCAGCCTGCATGTTCCAATTCTTCCTTAAAAATCTTGCTGGCAAGAAGTGGTGGAGTGCAAGACGGTTCTATTTCCTCTGACAGAAGCTGGGCAACACGATCCTCAATCTGTCTACTTGTGGTCTCAGAGTCTTGGGTTACCAACTGTGGAGGGCACACTGGGGGTCTCTTCCTGCGACTTTTCTTCTCTAGAGATAAACAGAAGCGACTCAGTCAGAAATGGCTTTGACTTCTTATCTCAGGAGTGGTCATGGTAACTCTCAGACAGCAACTGATCACCAAGCCCTCCCCAGACCCCTGCTTCAGCCACATGTACCTGCTCCTATCCTTATCTTCTCAGAAAAAGCATTTTCCAGTCTGAGTGGGGGCACAACTGGACAGTGCTCAATCTCAGAGCGAGACAGAGCCATGGCTACCAGCAGATCTTCAGACGGAGCCTCAGGCTTATTGACTTTCCACTTCCTCTGTGGCTCCCTCTTGTTGGTGACTCCTTTCTGTTTCAAACCTCCAACATGGTTGCTGAAACTAAAGGGTAGCCATAGAGAAATGTCAGTGAGCACCTCTGAATTTGGGCTTCTTTTATCTTAAAAGAAACAAGAGGAACAGAACCACTGTAATGGACCAACACCTGCCTGGGCTTTTCCTGTGCTGACCCGATTCCTTATGAGCTTATTCCATCCAAATCTAGAAATTTAACATAATGCAAACACTAGAGGGCCTAGGTGCTTTCTTGGTCATAGGTGGAACCTGCATACTTAGATGTGGCCAAACCCTAGTAGTCTATATCCAAGTAGGGTCTCTCTATAGCCAAAAGTTCTGCCCACTGAAACTTCAGAACCACCTCTGACCCCTACAAGGCAGTCCTGGACACAAAGGATCCTCCTCTCCTTCATCCAGGAAGACTACAGCAGCACCTCCATACAAGGCCAAAAGACAAGGTCTCCCTCCCTAAGCTGGCCTGCCTCTGCCTTACAGAGTTGTGCTGGAAGGAAAGGTCTATTTTCTGAGTTAGTCCAGCCGTGTGGTAGGAAGCAACTCAGAGAGTCTGCCTTGCAGCTGCTGTCCTCACACACACACACACACACACACACACACACCCATGGGCAATACAGGGAAAGCTGGAGATTTTTTAGTGTCATTTTGGAAGATATAAACAATCCTCAACAAAGCTAATCGGCTGTGTGTGTTTGAAGGTCATTGGCTGTGTGTGTTTGGGGGTCATCGGCTGTGTGTGTTTGAAGGTCATTGGCTGTGTATGTTTGGGGGTCATCGGCTGTGTGTGTTTGGGGGTCATCGGCTGTGTGTGTTTGGGGGTCATCAGCTGTGTGTGTTTGGGGGTCATCGGCTGTGTGTGTTTGAAGGTCATTGGCTGCGTATGTTTGGGGGTCATCGGCTGTGTGTGTTTGGGGGTCATCGGCTGTGTGTGTTTGGGGGTCATCGGCTACGTATGTTTGGGGGTCATCGGCTGTGTGTGTTTGGGGGTGCGGGGAGCAGTCAGCAGCCAGGAGCCAAGTGTCTTGAGCCACAACAGGACTGGGGCTGTGAGAAAGCACACAAGGAACAGGGTAAGCAAGAAGGCACTCAAGTCAGGTCAGCATGTGGGCTCTGTCCAGGAAATCCTCCATATTCCAAAGCCCAAATGCCAAGGTGTGGTCTTAGCAGAGAGATGTTTAAAGTCCACTTAAAGAAAATTCAAAGTCCCTTCCTTAAGGGACTCTACTCACCAACCTTCTAGAAGAACCCATGTACACGCCTCACTATGTGGAGGCATTTTTAAGGTAGACATGTTTAGTCTGTGAGACAAGCAATAGACTAAATGTCTACTCCAAGGCCTCAAGGCTTCCTGCCCTACAGTATTAGTATGGATGTCTCCCTGGCTTGAGGAAACCTCCTCTGCCTTTGGCGGCCTCAGCTGCGGCTCAGCCCAGTGGCTGAAGACCCATGTGCAGGTAGTGATCAGAACAAAAGCTTCCCATGCAAGTCTGCTGCCCATGCTGCCTTTTTCCCTGTAAAGCTGGAGTCAATTTAGTTGTTCTCAGATCAGGGACAGTGAACAGAGCTGACCTTCTGCTGCTTGCCTGTCTGGCGTCTGTATGCTGAGGACCAATTCCCAGCCAGTTGGGGAGCCTCCTATTTCAATACACATGCATTAATTTTGCAATTAAAAAATACATTCTTGGGGGAAAGGGGAGCAAATATGAAGAAAAAAATGTGGTATAAGATTCTCAAGGAATAATATACAGTCCTATAGTTCTGCCTAGTCAATTCTTTCAACTGCTCAACAATCTGACATTAATAGCATGAAAATGACGCTAAAGTGGAAACATGATGTACAACTAAGACAAAGTAAAGCAAATGTCATGTTCTTAGATGCGCTAGAGTGGCCACTGCAGGGTTATGGAACTGGCAACATCTCAGAAAGGACTCAAGGAAGCACAGCAATTCTCTGCATGGATGGCCCCCTCTGCATGCAAAATCCTCATGCTCCTAAATCCTTTTTTGACTGCATCCAATTTCCTCGAATGTCTCATGCCAGAATCCCAGAGAGCTTGTTCTTGCCAACACCATAAGAACTGTCTAAGAAATGTTTAACTGGAGTGGAAACACCATTATGTGGTCCCCTTCATTGTCTTACCTGGGTACCTGAGGGCTACTGCCCACCTCTGGCTGAGCTGTCTGCAGCCTCACTGCCTGAAGCAGGAGCTGGGGACCCACTTCCATCCTCGCTGCACACTGCTTCAGGTGACTGATTCGGCTCTTGGTGGTGAGGAATGGTTTACCACATATTGGACAATCAGGGATCTGAGGTGGAGCAGGTCTCTGTGCCTTCTCTGCCTCATCTAGGCATCTGCAGGAAGTCAGTAAACACAGAACCACCCTCTCAGAAACAAACAAGGACTATAGCAAATACCTGATCCACATCGACATGTAAACAACTGCATACTACCTGCATGTCTCCTGGCGTTCAGCCTCAGATGCTAAATTTAGGTTTGTGTTGGCAAAGGTGGCCTAAGAAACCAAGGCCAGAACAACAGAGTTACCTTACAGTCCAGCAATCCCACTAAGTATAACCCCAGGGAAATGAAAGCAAGTGTTCAAACATGCATGTTCACAGCAGCTGTGCTACACAACCCACACAGTGGAGACCCAAGTGTCTGCCTATGCAGGTAAGGGTATGTGCTCTATCCACTCAATGGGCTCCTATTTTAGCCATTAAAAAGAGTGGGGTGGGGGGACGACACACTGCCACACATACAAATGAGCTCTGTAAACACGGTTCCATGGAGGACACATGTAAAAGGACAAATACCGTGTGGTTCTACACGTGTGAGTGCGCATCTGAGACAGACAGTTGGGAAGTCGTGGTCTGCAGTGGCTTCCAAGGGGGTACCATGTCCCCTTTGAAGGAGTAAAAGTAACCCAAAACTGATGTGGTGACAGGGCCACAAAGGCCTGGCACCCTGTAAGTGGACGGGCTCCACCAGGAGGGTTCCATCTCAGTGGGCTGTTTGGAAAAACCAGTACATTGATGACTCTGAGGTGCTATCACTGAGCAAGACTGCAAGGTGCCCACAGTGCTGGTCACTGACAGACAAGGGGACAGGCCTGGCTGCTCCTACCTGTTCACGTGTTGCTCCCTCCGAGTCACATTCATTGCTGAGAGGTTTTTCTGACACATTTGACAGAAGAACAACCCCTTCTCCTCCAGGCTGTCATGGCGTGAGGATGCTTCCTCCCTTCTAAACTCCTGCTGTAAGGCCAGTGCCATGGCAGCATCGCTGTCTGTGGTATGAAGCTTGGGTTTATACTCTGTGGAGTGGACAAGCATCCAAGATCCCTGAGAACAGACAGGCTCCACCATCTTCGACCTCTCTGTCATGTCTATAGCTCTGGCATCATGGACACTGAGAAAAGCACAAAGTAAAGCCCGGCAGCACTCTGCAAGCCCATTTACAGGCACTGCCTAGGCAGAGTGAGCGCTGGGCAGGGACACTCTGAGGACAGCTCTCTCCACATGTCAGTGTACACACACAGTGCCTGGAAAGCTTCTTAAAATGTAGGATTTGATTTGTGGAGCCCAGCCTGCAACTCTGCATACCCAGAAGTTTAGCCTCTTCTAATGCGGACCTCCTACTGAGTCAGGATCCTGTAAAATGCCTTTGGCAATCAAGAGCCTATTTAGCATCAGCCCAAAGGGTGGAGTGGCTCTGGCTCTCTGAACAGACCCTGGACACACGGAATGTGCCATAGGGACTCTCCAAGTTCTTAACTGTTACTCCAGTCTGTAACTCTTGTCATGAGCTCAAAACACAGCACAACTTTGTTTTGGTGCCTTATTTCTTTTGTGGTATTTGAGTTCAAACCCAGGATATGTGTGTGTGTGTGTGTGTGTGTGTGTGTGTGTGTGTGTAGGCCACAGGTTGATATTGGGTGTAGTGATGGTTTGTATATTCTTGGCCTAGAGAGTGGCACTATTAGGAGGTGTTGGAGTAGGTGTGTCACTGTGGGTGTGGGCTTTAATACCCTTGTCCTAACTGCCTGGAAGCCAGTATTCTGCTAGCAGCCTACAGGTGAAGATGTAGACCTCGCAGCTCCTCCTGCATCATGCCTGCCTGGATGATAATGGACTAAACCTCTGAACCTATAACCCAGCCCCAATTAAATGTTGTCCTTTACAAGACTTGCCTTCGTTATGGTGTCTGTTCACAGCAGTAAAATCCTAACTCACACAAGTATCTTCGCTGATCACTCTCTACCTAACTTACTGGGGCAGTGTTTCTTCTGAACCTGGAGCTGATCAATCCAGCTAAGTGTCACTAGCCAGTTTGTCTCAGGAATCTCCTGTATCTGGGATTAGAGGGGGCTCTTCATACCTGCTCAGCTTTTATGTGGGCACTAAGAATCCAACTCCGGTCCTCATGCTTGTATGGCAAACCCTATATCCAGGGAGCCTTTCCTCCAAACCTGTTTCTTTTCCTTTTGTACATATTCATAGAGATGAAGATCCATGTTGCTTATAGGATCACCTGATATTACACCCTCTAGGTATACAGTTCACAGACCCTTTGGTTTGTTTGTTTTTGGCTTTTCGAGACAGGGTTTCTCTGTATAGTCCTGGCTGTCTTGGAACTCACTCTGTAGACCAGGCTGGCCTTGAACTCAGAAATCAGCCTGCCTCTGCTTCCCAAGTGCTGGGATTAAAGGCGTGCGCCACCACGGCCCCACTGACCCTTTTAAGAATGGGTGCTATGATATTTAGCCCACAGCAGGTCAGCTTTTAACTTTCCTAATGCTGCGACTCTTTAATTCAGTCCCTCATACTGTGGTGACCCCAATCATAAAATAATTTTGTTGTTATTTCATAACTATAATTTTGCTACTGTTAGGTATCATAATGTAAATATCTGATATCTGTTCTGTCTATCTCTCCAGGGTTAAAATCAGTGTGTGCCACAATGCCCAGCTGGAGATGCTGGGGATCTGAACTCAAGTCCTCATGCTCACTAAGCAATTTCCTCAGTCCTTACTGTGGTTTAAAAACAAACACACAGCCAGGCAGTGGTTGCACACACCTTTAATCCCAGCACTTGGGAGGCAGAGGCAGGCAGATTTCTGAGTTCGAGGCTAGCCTGGTCTACAGAGTGAGTTCCAGGACAGCCAGAGCTATACAGAGAAACCCTGTCTCAAAAAACCAAACAAACAAACAAACAAACAACCCTACACAAACAAACAAACAAATAAAACCAACTCTCTATAAAAGCTTGACTTCATAATAAGCAGTGTGGAGGGGAATAAAAAGGGAGAAAGGAAAAGAGGTGCAAGACCATGTAAGGAAGTCCAGTAAGAAACCAGGAGTAAAGAGACAGCTGGGTCGCTATGAGTAGACGATGCTCTTGCAGAGGCCCAGAGTCTGGTTCCCAGGACCCATGTCAGGCAGCTCACAACTGCCTGCAACTCCAGCTCAAAGGGATCCAGCACACTCTCCCAGTCTCCACAGGCATCCACGCCCCCATGTACATATCCCACACAGACATGTAATGTACACATAATTAAAAATAATAAATAGTTTCTATAGGGACACTCCATTCTTTGGCTAGTTCCAGTGAGGTGGTTTGGTAAAAATCAGACAGAAAAGCTGTATACAGAAATGAAGTAAGCAGTTTTTCCCATTGCCTTTCCCACACAATGTAACTTCTCTTAGAAGGCAGAGCATGCTTCCATACCGTTTTCTACCACTGTCTCCGCCTGAGGGCTCCTTAGGACGTTTTCTCCCAGTGCGGTCTTTAGGGTAGATTCTTCTGAGGCATGTCTCAAGCGCTCAGGGTCTGCCCTCTTGAACTGCTTCATCCGTTGCAGAACAAGCTCTGAGGCTCTCGGCTTGGAGGGACTTGGCATACCAGTCGTCGTTGTCGTTGTGAACCAGGATGGAAGGGGCTGGGAGTCGCCATTGGGAGCACTCTCTGGCAAGGAAGGAAATATCCACAGCTTTTGTTCTATAGGTTAGACCCAAATTCCCAAAAGGTCAGCTCAGGTTTGACCTGATTTGTGTGAATAGGACCTGTTCATTCACTCTCTGTGGCAATGCAAACATACACTAATGGCAGGAGGATACCAGATGCTGTGCCTGGGGTGACGAAAATACTCTCCAGTTACATAGTAGTGGTGATGGCTGCACAACTCTGAATGTACTAAAAACATCAACTGTTTATTCTAAAATTATGTAATGAGCAATATCTCAATAAAGTTATCATTAAAGAAATACTAATGATAAATGTTTATCTCTTTCTAGACCAAGGCTTTAACCTGAGATCCATCTACAGTATTCAGTGGAGATCCAGGAACCTGTGAAGCTACAGGCCAATTTTGCAGGTATGCATGTGCAAATCACTCAGAGCTTTCACCAGCTGCAGAAAGGGAGCTGAATGCCCCTCGGACCCGGGCGGTCCTGTCAGACCTTCAGCAGTCTCCAGGAACTCAGACTAAGACCACTGACGAAGGACTCTACACCCACACTAGAAATGTTCTTTACAGTAAGGAAGAGAAGGTAAGGGAAACTTAGAAACAGAAACCAGGAGCCTGCAGAGCACATCTTACAGGCAAGTCTGGTTTTCCTTTCTGTGTAAAGGGTTAAGTCAAGCACATGGCGGAGGATGAAAAGGGTATCAGGGACACATAGTGCATCCTCTGAAAGCTTCCTCAGCGTAACCAAGCTGGCTGATCCATTCCAACATGCCTACTTTAAAATTAATTCACACATGCACTAAAGGTAGCAATAATTTTATGCTAACGTGACTACTGTCAACTTACATCAACAGTCACAGAAAGCTCTCACAGTACAAAGCTCTAAACACACTCACCAAAAACATACACAAAGGACTGGGCAAACTCTGGTTTAGGGTTAGGTGTAAATTTCTGTAAATTAAGTTTCATTGGCACACAGCTGCCCCCATTCACTTCCACATCCTCCTCCGTGCTTCCTCACCACAACTGCCATTAAGAACAGTTGACCCTCTGCATCTAGGGGAGATCAGTTCTTGGTGTCCCTGAAAATTTCAAAACCTGCAGATCATTTTTTCTAGTCCCTTCTATACAGTACACTACCTATCTACATTTAACCCGTGTACATCTAGTGTGCTTTAATTCACCTATATATTAATGTGATATCCAATACAAAGTAAAAGCTATATAAATAGTTGCTACACTGTGTTGTTAGGGAATGAAAATGAGAAAAAAGTCTGGACATACTAAGTACAGATTATTTCTTTTCTCAAATATTTACCTTCTGACAGAGTTGGAAGCCCATAGATAAGGAGAGTCAATTGTTGTTGCAACATAAATATGTGAACTGTAATAACAACAAAATATTTGCTCTCTGGCCTTTTTCTTTCTTTCTTTTTTTTTTTTTTTCCGAGACAGGGTTTCTCTGTGTAGCCCTGGCTGTCCTGGAACTCACTCTGTAGACCAGGCTGGCCTCAAACTCAGAAATCCACCTGCCTCTGCCTCCCAAGTGCTGGGATTAAAGGCGTGCGCCACCACCGCCACCCAGCTACCTTTTTCTTTTTTTGAGATAGGGTCTTTATATATATACTCATGGCTATCCCAAACTCAGTACGTAGACACTAGGCTGGCCTCAAACTCCCAGACATTCACCTGCTTCTGCCTCCCAAGTGCTAGGATTAGATGTATGCACCACCATACCCAGCTATCTGGCCTTTCATAGTAGATTTTCTGAGCCTTGGTTTATAACAGCATAGATCAGTTTGGTTCCTTTCTGGAACCAAATCTGGCAGTGGGTCCTGCCTGGTTACCTGTCTGAATGCTCTGTGCTCTTTCACACAACACAGGCTGATCTGGGGTAGGAGCAAGAACATCTCCCTTTGCATTCTCGGGGAGAGCTGGGTCCCCTTCTTGAGATCTGGGTGCCCCTGGCTTTTTAGTCCTAGGGGTCTGGCTGCCTAATCGCGGTCTCTTCTCTGAAGGACCTTGAAGGGCTTTGCTCCTGGCGACAACGTGGCTGGCTTCTCTCCGCTTGCCTCTGTTCTGAGTGCGCCCGGAGGCCTTCCGCCTTGTCCTCTCTCCTGACGCTTCTTTGGTCGCATTTTTTTTCACCCTTTGGAAAAAGCTGGCACAGAGTTCTTTGAAATCATCATCTGACTCCTCCATCACTTGACCTGCTTTAAAGTTTCGGGTTTGTCTTTAGGGGAGTGAGGACCGGTCTGGAAACATGTCCACAGATGAGGAACTCGTGTGTGAGCCCACTCAGGCCTTCCCACACCTCTGGCCTCACTATAGCTCCTCTTCTCTCTGATTTACTTGGAGACTTTGCACACCTGCAAACAAAGTACTGTTCTCCTCTCCATAAGGATTTTTATATCTTTCTTCAATTTGGACCCGTAGTTAAACAACTTGTTTAAAAACTTCCCTCTGTTAATGTTCACAAGTGAGAGAACATTTTGTTGTCCAACAGCTGCCTCTGAGATAGAACACATGTGAACTCTGTGATCAGGTGATTCTCCAAGATCTCCACAGTGATAAAGGGCATAGGTTCATCTAATTTTGTATCTGTGGAAAACCAAAAGCATCTAAGTATAATTAGACAGCTACTGCGATTTTACGTCATTTCTTCCAGGATGTACGAGAGGATGGAGGGTACGAGG
Organism: Mastomys coucha; assembly: GCF_008632895.1. NCBI lineage: Eukaryota > Metazoa > Chordata > Mammalia > Rodentia > Muridae > Mastomys > Mastomys coucha. Next base: position 420,159 of record NW_022196894.1, read on the forward strand.
AGTCTCCAAATACAGTTGGATTACAAGTAGACTTGTTCCACAGTATGTCCCCGTGCAGACCACACTATGCGCAAGACATATCACACACCACACAAGCCCACACACACGCGCACACACACACACACACAAGCCCACACGCACACACACAAGCCCACACGCACACAAGCCCACACACACACACACACACACACACAAGCCCACACGCACACACACACATGCATGCACACGCACACACACAAGCCCACGCGCACACATGCACGCACACGCGCACACACACACACGCGCACACACACACGCACACACACACGTTTTTTTACTGAAATTGGAGAAAAATATGAAGACCAGCTGCCACACAAATATATGTTCCCCAAATACAGGGAGCTTATCTCCCTCGGGTGGCCTCAGGACCCCAGCTATCACCTGATCAACTTATGGGACAGTCAGCAAATGTTGCAAAATGACTGAAAAAGAGATAAAGGGTATATACGGCCTTGTCCATTCAGGAGAGAGAAAGGCCACCTTTCCTCTTCTGAGTCCATAGGAGCTCTCTAAACTGCCGGCAGAAAGAGGCTGGGCTTACAGGAGTGAGTGTTTACTAGGGCAAACAGTATATTCTGGTTCAAAATCAAAACTGAATAATCAGGGTCAGGGGAAATAACTTGGTGGGTAAGGGTGAGTATGCTTACGGAAAAGGCTAGGGACCTGAGCTTACACAGCCAGCACCCATGTTAAAAAAAGCCAGGTGTGGAGGCACTCTACTGTAACTCCAGTGCTGACGAGTGCGGAGGAGAGACAGAGACAGGAGGATTGCTGAAACTTGATGGTTAGCCAGCCTACTTGAAAACTGGCAAGCTCCAGATTTCAGTGAGAGACCCTGTCTCAAGAAGGCCAACAGTGATAGAGCAGTCAGTATACCCAACATTCTCATCTGCCCTTACACACACACACACACACACACACACACACACACACACACACACACGCTTCCTATATAACCCAATGACAGAAATCTATTCATTCCAAATACAGTAACGCAATAATCTTATAGAAGTTTCCCTACTCCTTCACATGGGCTCTTTCCCCCTCCTCACTCCATGTTGTCACACTTGGTTGTCACAGTGACATCTGTCACAGCTTATAATCATTTGCAGTGCATAGCATTTATTGAATGCTTATGTGCCCAACACTATGCTAATTGCTGTTCAAATCTTTAGCCCATTTAATCCTTACAGCAATACTATATATAATACAATCTACTGTCATCTTTTCCTTATAATGAGGAATCAGCCACAAGCAGATCATTCTGAAGTAGCAGGGCAAAGATTCTAGGCAGTGTGGTTCCAGGGTATCAGATCCTATGTTTCTATTCACTGAATTATCTGTTAGTGAAGTTCAGCATATCAGTTAGATATACATTTATTTACCTTATATTTTGGGGGGGCTATCTGGTACCCAACTTATAATAAATGCTAGGCAACTATCTGTTGAATTCACGAACTGCAAAGAGTTTGATACAGGGGGGAGGAGAGTGAAGAGAAATGGTAGCAAGGAGAGGCCTGCAGTGAGAGAGAGGTCAGTTCAGTTCCCAGGGGCCTGGAGCATTAGGCAAAAGCAAACTGAATTTTATTGTGCTAGATGTGTAAATTTCTACAACACATTAGCGTTGAGTCCCCACATCTCTCCTGACAATCGAGCCAAAAGACTGTCCTCTCTGGGAAATCAATATCTGCTAAACGACATAACGGATTCCACCAGGCTGCCAGCTTCCAGAGGGTAGGGGACTCCTGCCTCCTCAGCGTCCTACCTGCCTACCAGTTCCTAGCAGGCGGCAAGGAAATGAATGGATTCGGGCGGGGTGGACCCTCCCGCCTACCCTTACGGGTGACCCACGGAAGGGGACTGGGCCTGCCTGGGAAAACGTCCAGACGGCCCGAAAGCCAGACAGAAGGTTCTGATCGCCGGGCTGTCCCTACCTCCCTCCGGGCAGGCGCTGCCCCTGTCTACCCAGTGCAGCTCCTGCCACTCCACCGCGGGCCGGTCGAGGTCGAGGGGCGTCGGGAGAAGGCTGACAAGACAGACGCCTTCCGGCCTCGCAGAAGAGGAGACACCGCGGGAAGTGACACCCCCCACCACTACAACCCACACCGGCCACTCTAGGCCGATGCGGAGCTCCTCCTACTTCCCGCGCGGGGGCCGCACCTTCTTAACGGAGAGCCGCGGGGCTGCGCTTGCGCCCTGAGGCTTGCGAGCGGAGAATGACGAGTGCGCAGGTGCAGGGTCTGCGCGTGCGCAAGACTCTGGATGTGGACCGAGTGTGGGAAACGGAATGAGGGTCAGCTTCCGGTCTTCCAAAGACGCTGCGATATTTCCGGAAGGTGTGAGGCCGCAGGAGCTACGAGTGTAGTGTTGCATAACGCTCGCTGCATGAGTCCTGTTAAGTGCTGAGGAGCCTCGGGATGAGGGTAGTGATGGTCGCATTTAAAGAAGTGTGCTAACGGGGAATGGCTCAGCGGTTAAGAGCAGTGGCTGCTCATCCGGAGGTCCCGAATTCAATTCCCAGCAGCTACATGATGGCTCACAACCATCTCTAACTGTAGTCCCATGGGTATCTGATGCCCCTTTCTGGTGTGTAAATGTACATGTAGACATATGCATAAATAAATGAAAAAAAAAGTGTGGTGGCATCTCCTCATGGGATGTGTGTGTGGAAAAACCCGCCAGAGTCGGGGCTAAGTGCCTGGCTAGTGCAGCCCTAAGGGAGTGAGACTCCAGTGAACCCATGTTAAGGGTTTCAACTTCACCCGGAGGTCCTAGGTAGCAGCTGAAGTTTTTCGAGACGGGTTTCTCAGTGTGGCTCTAGCTGTTCTGGAACTCACGCTGTAGACTAGACTGGCCTCGAACTCAGAAATCCACCTGCCTCTGCCTCCCAAGTGCTGGGATTAAAGGCGTGGGCCACCACCTCCTGGTGTAGCTAAAATTCTAATCTCAATGTTAAAAGAGCGAGAGGCGACGCCCTAATCCTGGAGTCAGGAAGAAAGAGTAAAGAGAGTGAGGACACTGTACCATGGTAGAGTTGGGATCTGAGCGTTGATCAGTCACTGAAATAACACTGGGAACATTTGAAGGAGTAGACCTGGAAAGACGACTACATGTTTTGTATTCTTAGAGATTTAAATTAAGATATTGTTGTTGTTTGGGGGGGGGGTTGGTTTTTTTGTTTTT
>NW_022196894.1:423916-425763 GCF_008632895.1 Mastomys coucha
AGAGAGAGAGAAAGAGAGAGAGAGAGAGAGAGAGAGAGAGAGAGAGAGAGAGAGAAGGAGCAGAGAAATCAAGGAGGGGCCAAACAGTCCCTTTTAATAGCAAGCCAGTTCTACCTGGTATTGCCAGGTAATTGTTGGGCGGAGCCTAGAAGGAATGTCAACAATTGTGAAATCCTTTTAAAATGTGTTTCAATAGATCCTTATTCACAAGACTGTACAACTATCATCACTATCAAATTCTAGAACACTTTATAGTCTCAAATAGAAACTTCTTGTTCTCATTAGCAGTCAGCCCTAGTCCCCCCGAAACCCCCAGCCCCTTGGTAATCTTCTAAGTTTGTGTGTTTATATAAACAGGATCATAAAATGTGTGGCCTCTTTTGTTTGGCTTGCATGAATGAATGTTTCATTTGTTTTATGGCTGAGTAATCTGTTGTAGCATATACTACATGTGAAGAATGGTATCTGCTCTGGGGTGAAAGGGATGAAGGTTCCTTGCAGCCAGAACTCCACAGTGTCCAAAAGGTCTTCTGGAAGATGTATCAAGAACGAATGGAGCTGCTGTGGAAAGAGCACTTACATCAGAACATCCTTGTTCAGAGAGAAGGAAAGTAGGTCTGATAAGTTAAACATTTAAAAGGCAGGGTGAAAACGTAAGGATGAGAATAAATGGAAAGAAAGGAAAGACCAAGGGGAGGAGCCAGAGTGTGAGGGAACCAAAGGGCCATGGCAGGAGAAGCCTTGGTACTTGAACTTTTGGCTGGTTCCTAGGTCTTTAAGCACCATCTGGAACTGTTGAGGCTGTTCTGGAGCCCAAGAGACCAACCTAATATAATCACATTAGGGTCTTTATTATAAACTCGAGTTTAGGTCTACTCACCGCTGACCCTGCTGCTGATGCAGCAGGACAATGATTTGGTGATGCCCCAAACCTTCGTTACACCAGGAAACATTCATGAGCCTCAATCGACCAAGGAGGCAATTTCTGAGGCATTAGGGTCTCTTTATTCAAGCTCAAGCTTAGACTCCTGCCAACCCTGACACAGCAGGAAGGTGGATCCCTGAGCCTAGTTTTAGGCAAGCACTTATAGAGGCAAGAAGGGAGTACATATTTGATGGGAGTGGGGGTGCATTATGGCCTTTAACATAATGATTGGCTGTGCTAGGAACCAAACCATAAACTTCTGTTTTCCTCCTGATTGGTGATGGTTAAGAAGTGAAGTGTCAGGGGCAGGCTTGTAACGTAGGGGTGTAGATTTGTTGGAGAATAACCTGGAAACTGGTGCTAGATGCAGGTTTTGTTAGGAGGTAGCCTGGAAACTGGTGCTAGGTACTGACCAGCCTGTTGGTTAACTTGAGTTCAACCTTAGGTCAGGTTCTCTAAGATGGAGTCTGAACCCAAAAGATTTGGTCTCTCACCTTCATTGGGACAGGGTTTTATAGGAAGTGAGAGTAAGTTGCGGAGGGCGGGGGTGTCTAGTCTGGCAAGCATCTAATAAAATGACGATTGTAAGCAGACAGGTGGGTGTTCTGAAGCAAGACTGATCTGAAAGTATATCTGAAACAATTAGACTGATCTTTAATTGACTATCATTAGGAAGTAGTTAAGGAGTAACTCTGGGGGATGGGTCAGGGATAAGCCATCGGGTCCTTTCTGGTACTTGGGTGTAGCTTGCTTGGGTTTAGCTGTTGATGTGTTAGAATGGCGGGTTGCGTCAGAAGATACCACACACTAGGCCCAAACAGTTCCATGTGTAAGAGGTTTAATTGAGAGGGTGAGAGGGGGCAGTAGCAGAGAGAGATGAGGGAAAAAGAGAGAGAGAGATGGAGGAATGTTCCATATATAT
>NW_022196894.1:425773-451750 GCF_008632895.1 Mastomys coucha
ATATATATATATATATATATATATATATATATATATATATATATATGGGGGGAACCCATATATATATGGGTTTTGATGTAGTGGCCGCAGGTAAAGGTGGGAGGTGAGCCCAATGGATTCTGGGAATATGGCAGCTGTTGCCCTGGCAACAGGTCTGTGAGACCTGCCCATGCGTCGCCACAGGCTTTGGATGCCCTGATGCTAACAGCTGTAGGTCACGTTTTCAGGCTTTTCTTTTCTTAAAGATGGAGTCGAGTCTCAAAATAGAGTAGGTTTGGCCTCTCAGAACCATCTGGATCTATTGGTGTGGAAGCAGCACTGTTCTTAGAGGAGGGCACAAATTCCATCCTTAGCAGGGGGCAGAGATAATCCTTTCAGATATGGAATACTGCAGCAGCCAAGAAATCAAGTTGCTCCCAAAGGATATTGTGCTGATCTGAATTTCTGAGAGCTGGTGAAACAGAGAGGTTAATTGATAAAAAGTCTTGTAAAAGTAACTTTTATTCTCCTGATGTAAATGGCCTCTTGAAGGCTTACTGCCTCAGTCTGCTGACCTAGGCACAGTCCTGGAAGCTTCTACCCTCTATACAATCTTATTTAGGCCTAGGATGTTTTCAGTCTCTCAGACTTAACTGCTGAATAAGTTCACTTATTCTTTCTGAGCTCTGGCTGTCTGGTTCAACTCAGCTGTTCTGGCTCAAACTCCCCTCCACACTTACTGACTCAATCTATAGCTTCTTTCAGCTTCTCCCGAGTTGCTCTGCTTGGTCTCAAACTACTGTGGCAATCTGTTCTAATCTTCTGGCTCCTTTTCATTCTCTGGGTTGTTCTGTCTCCATCTGTGCCTAGTTCTCTCTCTCTCTCTCTCTCTCTCTCTCTCTCTCTCTCTCTCTCTCTCTCTCTCTCATATTCTGTATCTTTCTCTTTCTCTGTAACCTGTCTCTATACAATTATCCCAGTAAAGCCGCCTCCTATCTCTGCACTGCCCCTCAAGTAGCTTTGCTTTTCCTCTCCTCTTGAGAGTTGGCCACATCCTATTCTGTCAAATCTTTTTCTGGTTCATCACTTTGTCTGACACTCAATTAGACATCACTTTCAAATATTCTACTTCCTTCTACAGACTAACTTTACCTCTATTGTTTGGGATGAAAGGTGTGTACTAAGAGCATGTCTGTATTTCAGCCAGAGGGATTAAAAGTTTGTACTAAGGTCTGAGCCACAACACAACTAGAAATACAGTAATTAACTGTATTTGTGTTTTTCAGTAAATAACACAATCTCGGGATTCACTGAAATGGAAGTTTCTGGTTGTCTCACATGTGATGCAGACTCGAGGTGTCTTGCTGAGGCATACTCACATGGAGTTTTGCTGAGACAAAATCCGTGAGAGGACACATGATGTTTGGAGGGAGTATAAATAGGACTCAACAGACAGTGATGGGGGTGCTTGCATAGCTAGTCTTGCAGTGCTTGGTTGGTCTCAAATCTTCACTGATCTTCAGTTCATTGAGAAAGGCACAGCAGAGAACTTCTCAAGGCATTCCGGCTGGACCTGGTGGCTCCCACCAACTTCTGCCAAGTCAGAAGAGGCCTAGTGGTTTCTGCTGGATTGTGCCATAGCTGCTGATTTGTGTTTCATATCCTGACACTACTGAGCTGGACTGCTGGTATCCTGATAATGGAGATTGGAATCACACCAAAGAACTACTTCTCAACAGGTCCACATTGTTGGAGTTCAGGAATCACCTAGCAAACCATGTGGACACAGATCTCAGTCAGACAGGGATAGTTCGTTAAGCATGTGCCCTAGGACTGGTCAACCAGGGACATGGTCCAGATTCGGGACCCAAAATCCATGAACATCTGGGCCAATTTATTTCACAATTAGGATTTAGGGATAGCAGATTTCCTTAGGAACAAATCTTTGTTGTACATTTATCCTGCTCCCATTGGTTGGGGTATTCAACTGTGGCAGGGGCCTTGCCTTGTCTTATAATATTCATTTCCTAACTTGTCTACCAGCAAGGGACTTGTCTAACATTTATGTCTTTACTTGCCAACCAGGATGTCAGTCTTTTTCTGCCAAGTAGGATGCCAGAAAGGTCTTAAGAACTTAAACTTTACTAGACCACTACTCAAAATGGAAGTCTTATTCTAAATAGTTTTTTATATTGGAGCAGGTGTCTCTCTTATGTTGGGGTCCATCCCAGGGGCAGCTTATACCATAAAAGCTCATACACAGGTGCAGGAAGTGCTGCTGGGTGGTTGGTTCAGTCCCAGGCTTATTGTGAGTAGCTATATAAAACATTTCTACAAACTTCTATTGTGATTGGTTTCCAGGGGGCACAGAACATAACAGAATATGTAATCAGTCTTGGCATTAGAAAGTTTCCTAGTGCCGGGCAGTGGTGGCACACACCTTTAATCCCAGCACTTGGGAGGCACAGGCAGGTGGATTTCTGAGTTCAAGGCCAGCCTGGTCTACAGAGTGAGTTCCAGGACAGCCAAGAGCTAATCTACTCTCTATGCTATTATAATCTACTTTACTATCAATAACCCTGAGTATGTTTCATCTAGGCTGCTCTTAACTCCAATTCATGACTCACCTAACCCATGGCAGCTTCTCCTCCACTCCTTCTTCTCTCTTCCTTGTGGTTCTCTCTGACCACCTCCCGGGAACCCTAAAACCCACCTATCTGTCTTCTGCCCAGTTATTGGCTGTTGGTGTCTTTATTTACCAAGCAGAAATAACATGGGACCAGGGTCACGTAGTTGCAGTCTCTGGGGTAACCAGGTCTTGGGGCCTGCACTCAGCATTATAATGCACAGCAGAAGATTAGATCTCAATAGGCATAAAGCAAGGTTCCTGGATGCTCTGAGCTGCAGTTGTACCCCACTGCTTTACTGAAAAGATTTTCCAGATCTAAGTGCTTTCTTCCGCAGCATTTAGAGTCCTTTGAGAGCCCATACTCTTGTGCAACTTGAGGTCATAGGTTTTGTGTTTTGTTTTGTCTTCCTATTTTTATTCCTCTTACCTTGTTTTTCTGCCTATTAATTCTGAACCAATCAATTCCCATAACCAGGCAAGGCTTCTAGTGGGAGTACTGGGTCAAGAACACAACCACAAACCTTCGACCTACAATTTGTCCTGCCTGCAGTGTGCTGTGGTAAAGGTGGTGTATGTAGAACTTATGGGAATAACCAACCGATGACAGCTGGAACTTGAGACCCCTGCCACAAGAGGGAGCCCATGCCTGATACTGCCTGGATGGCTGGAAGCAGAGGCTGGAGAACCCAGAGACCCAGGGTACAGCCAAACACAACAAGCAAGCAAGCAAGGGAAAGAAAAGTCAATGAAATGATTCCTAATGATACTCTGCTATATGCATAGACTGGAGTCTAACATAATCATCATCAGAGAGGCATCATCCAGCAACTGCTAGTAGCAGATGAAAAGCCCCACAGCCAAACATTAGGTGGAGCTTGAGGAATCACAAGGAAGAGGGGGAGGAAGGATTGTAGAGATGAGAGAGATCACAAGAACACAGCCCACAGACAGAGTCAACTGAGCAGGACTCACAGGGGCTCACAGGGACTGAAGTAGCAATCACAGACCCTGATGGGTCTATGTTAGAGTTGTGTAGCTTGCTGTTCTTGTGGGACTCCTAACAGTGGGGATGGAGTTGTTTGACTCTTCTGCCTGTGCTTGGGACCCTTTTCCTCCTACTGGCTTACCTTGTCTAGTCTTGATATGAGGGGTTGTGCCTAGTTATATAATAACTTGTTATGCTATGTTTGGTTGATATCCCTGGGAGGCCTGCTCTTTTCTGAAGGGAAATGGAGGAAGAGTGGGGTGGGGGAAGGACTGGGAAGAGAAGAGAGAGGGGAAGCAGTGGTCAGAATGTAAAATATGAGAGAAGACTAAATTAATTAAAGAAGGAAAGAAAGAAAGAATTCAGCCACTTACTCTTATTGAATAAGAGAGAGTAAATAGCCTGTTTTGTTAATAATTTTGGAAAAGAAACTTGCACTTTTTCCCCTTTTAGTATAATGTTGGCTGTAGGTTTGATTCTTCAGTGAAGACAGAAAAAAGATGATTTATTTATTCATTTATTTATTTATTTATTTTTGGTTTTTCAAGACAGGGTTTCTCTGTATATCCCTTGCTGTCCTGGAACTCACTCTGTAGACTAGGCTGGCCTCAAACTCAGAAATCCGCCTGCCTCTGCCTCTCAAGTGCTGGTATTAAAGGCGTGGGCCACCACCACCCGGAGAGTTTTTTTTTTTTTAAAGTGTTTTATGACTCTAGGTTTTGTCTTCTCAGTTTGTCGCCTCTCAGCTCTGAGTGCTCCCCGCCCTAGGGCAGACTGGGCACATAAGCTTTTCTCCCTTGCCAAAAGTTCCTTTTGGTTCTGTGGGCCATATTGGTACTGTCCTCTGATTCAGCCTGACACCAGGGTCCGAGAGTTGCCTTAGGCATGTCCCATATGGCTCAGCTAGCTTCTGGCAATGTCCTGGTGAGTTCAGTGTTTGGGAAAACCTGCTCTTCGTCTGTAAAAACTAGCCTGCTAAAGGTGGAAGAGGCTGGAAAACCAAAGACAGAGGCAGATGGGTTCAGGATCGCACAGTCTTATTTATTATTCAGTTGTTTTGAGTGTGGAGCTGTAGCTGGCTGATACTCACTACACAGCCCGGGCTGGCCTTAAACTTGAAGCAATCCTTCTATGTCACCCCTTAGGTGCTGGGATTATAGGTTTGTACCACCATATCCAACTTACAAAGTCCAATTTATCAGAGACTTTAAGTAGAAGCATGTCCTGGATATTGGAAAGACCAGTGTCCCACATCTTAAGGCAGGGATAGGAGCATACATAGCAACCTAGACAAAGGAGCTGCAGCCAACTGAAATACCTTCAACTTTTCTCTACTCTCGACATAGTCAAAGCCAAGTTAAATGGTTAGGGCCACTACGCAGTTCAGCGGGTAAAGGTACTTGCTGCAAGTCTAATCTCGATTCAGCACTTAGGACTCACTTGATGAGAGAAGAGAACCAACTCCTGTGAGCTGTGCTCTGACACCCACATGTTCCCTGAGACACACCCATGTCTGTACCCATACATACATCATACACCAATAAATGATAAGTAATTTTTAAAAATTTAAAAGGTGTTAGAGAAATGGTTCAGTAGTTAAGAGAGAGCACTGCTTCCAGAGGGTCCAGATTTGGTTCCCAGTATGATGTCAGGTGCTCACATCTGCCTGTAAATTCCAACTGCAGGGGATTTGATGCCTTCTTTTGGCCTCTGAAGGCATTTGCATGTACATGGCCATATACAAATACATGTATGCACAAAATGAATAGATAAATAAATGTTAAGAAAAAAGAGAAGAAACAGCTTAAGTATTGGTGGGTGACTGTCATAGCTGTGTTCATCCTTTAGGGGTAGACTGAGGGCAGCATCACAGTAGGTGTGATGGCAGTTACAGCCAAGATGGCTACAGTCATGGCAAGTTGGATCCCTATAAGTGACCTCCACCCCCACACAGGGTGCCTTTGTCTTCCCACCACTCCTACTGACAGCATTCTAGCTAAATTTGTCATCATCTTTGTAGGCAGTTCTTGGCCACCAGCCACAGCCTGGAACAGCAGAGGATCTTTATCATCCAGTGGGGAGCGATGACCATCCCTCCATTTTGCCAGATCTGAATCCTTCCCTTGGCACCTGTTTCCGTCCTGGGGTGTTGTATGGCATTTTCTTTTGCTTCCTGCTAGTTAATTCCCTGTTAATATTTAATAATCCTTTATATGAAAGCTCTGTTCCTTCAAACGCTGCATGGCTTCCGTCTTCCTGAGAGGATGCTTATGGGTGGCCTGCTCTTTTCATTGGGTGTCAGGAGTTTTAACTGCTGGGAAAGTTTGTTGTATTCCTTTAAACCATGTTGGATTTTGGCTTGGCAGGCAGAGTTCCTTCAGAAGCTTGTGTGTGTGAGGTCTTCAGAAGCTAGCTTCTAAGCTCCAATCAAGTAATCCAGAGCTGCCTTGGCTCTACAGTTAACTTAGCCTATTTCTAAAGTGATGTCCCCTTGGGTATTCTACCCAATACTTGTGAGTTGGTAAGTGTGGGTACCCAAAGTGTTCTTATCCTGCTTTGAATTCTGAAGACTGCTCATTTGTTGATATATATATGTATACACACATACTTGTACATATACATATATATACACACATGCACACACATACATATACATATATACATACACGCACATACATACATACATATACATATATACATATATACACATACACACATGCACATACACACATGCATATATACACACACATATATACACACATGCACATACACATATATATACACACACTTGCACATACACACATGCACATACACACACATATATATAATCACACATGCACACACACATATATGTAGATATGTGTACATATATATAAACATATACATATATATCCTTGTTTTGATGTTTTCCTACTTTCATGTAGTTTCCCAAGCATGGGTAAATCCCAACTGTAGGCCAAGGAAGTTCTCTGAAAATCCTGATCCTGGAGTCTACTCTGTGCTCCACTTCCTCTCCAACTTTACTCTGTTAATTGTAGCCATGTCAGCTGCCTTGAACCCTGTCTTCTGAACTCCAGGGTTCCCTGCTTCCCACACTATGGTCTGGGCTCTCCTTCCACCTGGAGCTGGTGCAGTTATGGGCTCACTTAGCTCATTTTCCTGGCCCTGAGCTCTGCCCTGCTCTGTTGAAACTGCTGCTTCATGTGTGCCTCTGTTGTCTAGCCATTTCCGGCTCTCTCTCTCTCTCTCTCTCTCTCTCTCTCTCTCTGTCTCCCCCACCCCTCTCTGTTTTTGTTTTTCAAAACAAGGTTTCTCTGTGTAGCCCTGGCTGTCCTGGAACTCACTCTGTAGACCAGGCTGGCCTCCAACTCAGAAATCTGCCTGCCTCTGCCTCCCAAGTACAGGGATTAAAGGTGTGCGCCACCACTGCCCAGCAGGCTCTCTCTTGATACAAACAGAACAAGTGAGCCAGTGTGTCAGCATTGAGATGAGACTAAAAAACCAGGTAGTTAAGATACTGACCCCACTAACATTCCATTTTCTTCTTCTATAGCCAGCCACCATGTAAGTGTGACTATCGAGAAATCTATAGAGTGGTGGCCAGCCTGTCTTTCCATCTTGCTGCAGTGTCACTGGTGAGCTGAGATGCCTCCTCCCAGGAGCCCAAGAAAGGAAAGGAACCGTTGAGGACAGGGCTACTGCCTTACCACAGCAGCCCCACAGGCCCCACACATCCACATGTCTGGCCAAACCTGGCTTTGGGTTGATCAGAAGACGAAAAGCTAACTCTACCCAGCTCCTAGAACTCTTCCGGATCCTGCCCAAGCTGGGGGAGAAGGGCTAGCCTTTGATGGGTGCTTGTGCTTCTATACAAGCCACAAGGTTGAGAGTCCAGACCGCCGCCCTCGCACGGTGAGAAGACAGAAAAACTGGTGCTGCTCCCCACAGTTATGTGTCTTCATCTAGGGGTTAACATCGGGCAGCTGCCTTTCTCATTTCCCTCTTGGGGTGCCTTCCCATTCCACAGGCAGTACCCTGCGCTTCAACTCCACTTACCCCTAAGAGTGGTACCCAGACCCGTGGCGGGAGCGTGATGCTGGGACTATGTCTGCCTCTCTTCAGGCCACCTCAGTGACAGGAGGGAGGTGGGCAGCTTTCTTTTGCAACCTTGGGTGATGAAGGTCTTGGAGGTCATCACTGTCTTTTTTTTTCTTGTGAATGCTGCATGTCCTCACCTCAGAGAAAGGACGAGTTAAGAGAAGAGAACATAAGGGTGTAGGAGAAGCCCTCCAAGGAACCAGGGAGCCATGTTCTCCTCACACCCGAGGCAGGACTGCCTGGACTGCGCCTACATTGCCTTACTGTTGCTGCAAAGAGCAGAGAGCACCTGGTGTTGCACATGCTTTTAATCTCAATATTTGGGAGGCAGAGCAGGTAGGTCTTTGTGAGTTCAAGACCAGCCTCATCTACATAGCAAATTCCAGGCCATCCAGGATTACATAGAGAAACCTTGTCTTATTTTGAAACAGAACAAAAATAAAAACCAGCATAGCACAAGGCCAGGGCCAGGATCGGGGAGTCTGAGACCAGCTGCCTCTTCCAGGGAAGACTGAGCAGAGCTAGACAAGCAGTAGTTTATACAGAGGGTGCACTGTCTGCAGTACCACTGGCCTCAGAGTTGCTGGTACAAGACTCAAGGTTGGGTACAGCAGGCCTCCTCTGCATGGAGATGGCACATGGCTCCTCTCTGAGAGTGGTTGCCCTACAGTTCTCTGGCTTTTGCCCACTGCACTATGTCCAGCTTCTCAGAGTGTCTTCATCTGAGCAGTGCTCCAGGGCCTCCTCCACTCTCTCTCATGTTATAGCCATGCTTTGAAGTTCCAAGCTTACCCACCTGTCACTTGTCACCACCTGGATTGGGAATATGGAAGCCTGAGAACAGAGGATCGAGCTGGAATGCCAGACGCTTGTGCTGTGGTCTGTGCCAGAGCCCAGGAAAGGTCTGCTGCCCTTCCCTCCACCCAGTGGGCTCTAGGCATGTGTGGTAATCCAGTTGCGCTGCCCATGCCCTAGCTCTTGCAGAGCTTAGATTACCCTCTGCCCTACTGCTGTAAAGAGAGACCATGGCCAAAGCAATTATGATGAAAGAAAATATTTAATTGGGGCTGGCTTATGGTTTCAGAGATTGAATCCATTATCAGTGTGGTGGCGTGCAGGCAGGCACTGGGAGCAGTAGCTGAGAGCTACATCCTGATCCACAGGCTAAAGGGATCCTGGGCCTGGCATGAGCTTTGGCAACCTCAAAGCCTACCCCCAGTGATACACTTCCTCCAACAAAGTCACACATACTCCAGCAAGGCCACACCTCCTAATCCTTCTAATCCTTTTAAATAGTTCCACTCCCTTAATGCCTAGCATTCAAACATATGAGTCTATGGGGGCCATTCTTATTCAAACTACCACACCCATTGAGAATGAGACTGGTCACAAGTGTGTGTGTCAGAGGCCATTAGTGCAGACAGAAGTGGAATGAGGTGTTCAATGTGAATTGGATGGTACAAAGGTAACAGTACAGCTTTGCATCATGTGCTCATTGGGAACACAAGCTCTCTTCTTGCCCACGGGCTTAGGCTACAACAGCACTGACTTCTGCAGCACTTTTTCAATAACCTTCCTTCCATTTACATGTTACCTAAAAGCAGAATGCAGAAAGACGTCAGTAGCAGTGGCAGCAAGGGTCAGGACACATTGGGGGAGGGGCCTCAGCAGGACCTGCCCCGGGTGCCACTGGTCTCATATGCCATGCAACTGAACATCAACCGTTCACTGGTGTGCTGGGCTCGGCATGACTGGCCAAGCGTGACTGTGCAGCAGCTGTGGGACTGAGCAACCAGGTGGTGTTGTTCTGAGGAATTTTCCACTCAGGTTAATGGCATTTTTCCAGTAAGTAGGGCCAGTGAGCCTGGACTGGGCTTTGGGCAAAGGGCAGCTTGCTGAACTGAGGACTACCTGGGGCCTACTCTGGAAACAAAGCAATGGCATGGCAGAGACAGTCACTGCCTTTGTCCCCAGGATGTTGTGTTTATAGGACCAGTGGACACTGAGGAGTACCCGGGGGCTATAGTGGCTACCAACCCACTGGGAGCTCCTGGTCAGTGCCATGGATGTAGTGGGTGCCCCTACTGCTTTCTCCTCTGTGTCTCTGCAAGATCCCCAGACACAGGATGTGTATCAGGAGGCAGTAGCTCTGGAAGGAGCTTGCAGCTCAGCCATCCCACAGTTTTGTCTGTGTGATGGGCTGAAGGCACCAGAGACTCCTGCAGACAGGAGAAACATGGCCTCTGCCTCAGGAAGCTGGTCTTGACAGGAAGCTGGCAAGAAACAAGAATAAACAGTGTTCAGCACCTTAAACAGGTGACATGGGCCATGAGAAAATGGAAGCAGGGCTGTTGCTGGAGGTAGGGACTACAGGGAAAGATGGTTTTGCTAGAGGAGGTCACATTTAAGCTAAACCTGGAATGACAAGAAAGGACTCAGTGCTGAAGGGGAAATGGAAGGCTTGGAGCTCTGGTACCTTCAGCCCATAGGTCACGGTACACATTGGGTTTCATGGGGAGGGGAATGAGAACCTGATGACAGATGTTAAGTAGGAGAAGAATGTGATCAAAGATCTGATTACCAATTTATGAGGTGTTCTGGAAGCCCCATGGAGTGTGATTAGTCCTGATGAGCAAGGAGGCCATAGGGGCATTGCTAATGGAGTTAGTGTAGAGACTGCACTACAAGGAGAGGTAGGAATGTGGGTTCATCTGGAGAAGCTGTAGGGGAACAAGCTCCTAGGATGGAGATGTGTAGGGCCACCATGACTGATGGGCAGGGAAGGCAGGAGTACTTGCCACCTAGCAGGATGCCCGTCTGAGGCTGGGGTGGCAATCGTAGCCTAGTAAGGCCTGAGATGAGTTCCCTCAGAGGAGTCCCAAGAGCTCTCCACATCAGTTGCTATCAGTCCCCATCCTCAAACTCCCTCACCCCCACCCTAGAACCCACCTGCTCATTGTTTGTATGAGCAAGAGTCCACCTCCCTACCTCTGAGATGCAAATCTCTGAGTTATTTATTTCATTTTTAAGTCTATTCTTAGATGCCACACTGTATCAGCCTGTATGACTCAGGGCTTTCTGTTTTAAGGAAATAAGTTTTTTTTTTTTTTAATGAAATATGAATGTCCATGTCCCAGAAACACATGGATTTTTTAATTTATAAAATTAAAAAATTAATCATGGGAAATTTCAATATATCCAGACCATTAGCCAGGCAGTGGTGGTGTACGCCTTTAATCCCAGCACTTGGGAGGCAGAGACAGGCGGAATTCTGAGTTCGAGGCCAGCCTGAGCTCCAGAACAGCCAAGGCTACACAGAGAAACCCTGTCTTGAAAAAAACAAAAAACAAAAAAACCCCAAAAAACCATAAAAGTCAATTATCTTTCATGCATCTGTCCCCCTGCCTATGGGGCTACTCTGCTAAACTCATCCTGACACACAGTAGCTATGGCTGGTGGTGTAACCCCAGCACCATTAACCAAACCTGGAATCCATACACTGTTCACCACTCATTAGGCCCCATTCTTTTAAAGTTAATTTTTGAATACTAAGGGGACTTAAATTTAAAACTACTTGATTGCCTCTTTTGTGTTTGTTGGGGGCACCTACAGCCTTCAACATACTGAACAAGTCTATTGAGCTAAATTATTTTTTAACTTTTTATTTTGAGACAAGGTCTCAGTGAGTTGCACAAGCTCATACTGAATGTGTACAGCCCAAGCTGGGTTGAAATGTGATACTCCCGTGTCACCCTCCTGAGTAGCTAGGAATATATATATATGCCTGTACCTCCAGGTTTGCTACTTGTCTCAAATGGTTGGTTTGTTATATGTTTATAAGATGAAAAGATTACTGTTTTAGCCTGGCATGGTGGCACATGCATGCCTTTAATCCCAACACTCAGGAGGCAGAGGCAGGTGGATCTCTCCGAGTTCAAGGTCAGTCTGATCTATAAAGTGAGTTCTAGGACAGCCAGGGCTGTCACACAGAGAAACCCTGTCTCAAACAGAAAGAAAGAAAGAAAGAAAGAAAGAAAGAAAGAAAGAAAGAAAGAAAGGAAGGAAGGAAGGAAGGAAGGAAGGAAGGAAGGAAGGAAGGAAGGAAGGAAGGAAGGAAGGAAAGAAGGAAAGGAAGGAAAGAAGGAAAGGAAAGAAAGAAAAGATTCCTGATTTCAGGCTCTAAATAAGCGTCAACATTGCAGCTATCAAGTCTAACTTGTTGGTGATACCGTCCCCATCTGGCTCGCTGTGTCTTCACCCGGGCACTAATGACCCATGTCTCCTCTAGTTGCTGGAGGCTGGCACTAGATACAACACACATCCCAGGATAGCTATGAATGTAGCCACAACACAGTTAGAGATCAAGCCCAGGCACTCTTTTACAAGGTTAGATGCTCTTGATAGAGGTCTGACCAGACTCGAGAATCTCTGGGCATGAATCACTCCTACATGCCACTGTATTCTTCTATGCAGAAGCACAGAACACTGGCTGTCTTCTGTGATATCAGTGGCCGCTGACCCTAGGCCCTCACTGGGGACTGTAGAGCTTGGGTTCAAAGTCTGCCTCCTTGTCTTTATCTGTGGGAGCCTTTCCCTGTGGACAATGGTACAATGCCATTTTTAATGAGGTGGTAGGATCAGCTGCTGAGTCTCGGACTTTGTTGTTTCCGAGGAAAGCTTGTTCCCTATCATTCCAGAGGTTGCTGATTCCCCCCCCCCCTGCTTTCACAGTGTGTGTGGTGTGTCTGTGGGTGAGTGTGCACATCATTGATAATCAGTTCTTTTCCAAACCATTATGTGGATTGCAGAAATTGAACTTTGTCAGGTTGGTGTGGCAAATCCATCTTGTCTCCTATTGCTGATCTCATATCAACACAAATTCGTGTATTTAAATACAGGTAAAATGCTTAATGCATGGCAAGGGTTCTTAGAATGGTTTATGAGTGTCTCTGTGAGATGTGCAAGCTTTTGTAAATACACACAGACACAGACACAACCCAGAATGAAGGAGTAGTAAGGAGAGCAGAATGCATGATCTCTCTCCAGGCTACACCTAGCTCATCAGTTTACAGTCTCACACAGCTTCCTAGGCTTTCTGAGTGCACACAACTTAGCGGACATTGGGAATAATACTTCAAAAGGCCCCTAGGTTACAGGAAACCATCCACGGGTGTATTTTATTAGGTAGGCAAACCTAATCAGGATTTATGGCCTCCCAACTTATAGTAGACATTTGGAAACATTAGCACCATACATTTTTATTATTTTGTTTGCTTTTTTTTGAGACGGTTTCCCTGTGTAGCCCTGGACATCCTGAAACTCACTTTGTAGATCAGGCTGGCCTCTAACTCACAGAGATCCACCTTCCACTGCCTCCTAAGTGCTAGAATTAAAGGCGTGTGACACTACTGCCTGTCTGGGTTTTTGTTGTTGTTTTGTTTTTGATTTTTTTGTTTCAAGACAGGGTCTCACTATGTAGCTCTGTATGTCCTGAAACTATATAGCCCAGGCTGGTGTGAAACTCACAGAGATTTGTCTGCCTCTGCCTTCTGAATGCTGGGATTAAAGGTGTGTACCATCGTGCATATTTTTAATTTTTTATGCATTTATTATGTGCATGGATTTGCCAAAAGCGTGCATGTCAAAGTCAAAGGACAACTTACAGGTGTTGGTTCTCTCTCTGCCACATGGATCCTGAGGGTTAAACCCAGGTCACCAGTGCGGCAGCAGTGCCCTTACCCACTGACCATGTCACTGGCCCACACAGAAAATCTGAAGAACAACTTTCCTTTTAACCCAAAGTATTCCGGGATATGTCAACTTGCGAGACTTTGAAACTGCCAGCCTTGCCTTAGTGTACATCAAGTTTCACAGTAATGTTTTCTCAGTAGCTTCCACAGCAGAGGCCATACAGATAGATACAGAACACTGCAGAAAGAGATAAAGCAGTCGTCATGTGTCACATGCAGACATGCCTGCTTCACTGAGTTACTTCTCTGCGAGAGGGCTGCGGCCTGCCCCACTGGGATCACTTGTTTTGGTCACAGTGCTTAAGAGGATTTTTTTTTCTTCCATATCCTTTGACTTGGCTCACACTTCAATAATCCATTGCTTTTTATTGCTCCCCTTTTTGGTATCTGTGACAAGAGTAATTTAAAGAGAACATTATAAGTCATCAGAGCTGACCTTTAAAAAGCTCACCTGATCCAAAAAAGTGGCCAGCTTTCCTTATGGCCACTGGCTGTCAACACATGCTTCCTTGTTGATGTCACTGAAAACTCCAGAAGCACTCAGCTGCTTCTACCTTCCAGGGGTGCCTATTCTTGCACCTCCAGAGTGGGCTCTGGTGTGGAAGAAGTGTGCTCCTGGTCCTACTGTTGGTGTTCAGCATGGCAGAGACATCACATCCCTGTTTCCACTTCCCCCTTTTTGTCCTAGTGCAGTTCAGGGACAAAGACATCCCACCTGGCCTATAGGCCTCTATATAGGTGAAAATGACTGTTGCTCTGCACACTGAGCTTTGAGGCCGCCGACTACACAGCAGCGACTGACATAGAAGGAAAAGAACACAGGAGAGAAGGGTGAGGCTGTGTGACATCAAGAGGCTTCCTTCTAAGAGGAGTAAATCCTATGTAGACTTAAGTCCTATGTTTACTGATCCTCCAACCACAGAGCAGGCTGAGAATCCTTTACCCAAGTGAATGTACCCTGAGTGTTGAGGACAATTGGTGCTCAGGGCCCAGCTGCTGCCTAAGCCCTAACCTTTCTGTTGGCTGGAAAGAAAGTAGGGGTGCCTAGGAACTCCCAAGAGCAGGGAGTGGGTGACAGGCTTGCCAGCACCCTTAGCTACCAGATGCTGAGAAACAGGAGTGGAACGTTGTGCCAAGGCCACACGTGTCAGATCTTACTGATGCTTGTGTCCAGCTGCCTGGTCTCAGCCACCTTTCTCTGCACATTGGTCTGCTCCCATTCCTACCATCAATCTTTCAGATATCGTTCAGATCTTGGTCAGATGTGTGACCAAGGCAGAAAAATATGAGTTGTGCTGAGCCACCAGGTGCCACAGCCGCCTTGCTGGGTGTGTGGGAACTGGGTGCTGACACATGCATGTCTATCCCAGCCTCAGGAGGAGAGCCGAAGCATGGGCACACAGAGTTTTGAAAAAGCCTTGGGGCTGGAATAGTTTGCTGCCAAGCACCTTTTAGCCAGCACACACCTGTAAACTCAACCCAGAATTCCAGAATGTGCAAGGTGGAGGCAAGAGGATCAGAAGATGAAGATGGGGTTTCTGGCAGCTGGAGAGGCAGGTGGATGACCGGATCTCTGACTTGTGCATGTGAGACACAGGAGATGTGTACTAGTGCCACAGTGCCACAGGCTTCGCAGGTGGCTTTACCTTTTGTACACTGTGTTCTTTCTAGTCCTGCACACCAGGTGCCTTGGCCAGCTGGCAGGTACCTTGCTGACCTTGGTCTCTTTCCGACTCCTGACCTCTAGGCTGTTCTGCTTCTTGATGTATGCAACCTCCCGTAGCCACCCGTCCCAATGTGCTACTTCTACTTCTCTGGGCTTACAAGCTCTTCCTTCATCAGAAGGTGCAGTCCCTATGACATGTTCATGCTGTCCCTGGAGAGCCAAGAACTCCTCAGCATAGGGCTTCTGATGGGGGGATAAATGGTATCCCCCCAAAAGATGTCCACACCCTGAGCTTCTGACGGAGGGATAAATGGTATCCCCCAAAAAGATGTCCATACCCTGACACTTGGCAAAAGAGAATTCTGTGGGAACTGGGAAGATGGCTCAGTTGGTAAAGTGTTCATCAAAAACATAAGGGCCGGGAGTCAGCTCTGCAACTCTCCTGTAAGATGAGTATGAGTGTGTGCTTGTAACCCAGCAGTAGGAAGCAGACGCAGGGAGATTCTGGGGGCTTGCTGGTCAGTCGACCTAGCCAATTTGCTGAGCTCTAGATTTAGTGAGGAAACCCTGTCTCAAAAACTAAGGTGGAATGCCGGTGGCGCACGCCTTTAATCCCAGCACTTGAGAGGCAGAGGCAGGCGGATTTCTGAGTTCGAGGCCAGCCTGGTCTACAGAGTGAGTTCCAGGACAGCCAGGGCTACACAGAGAAACCCTGTCTCGAAAAAAATAAAAAATAAAAAAATAAAAATAAAAAACTAAGGTGGAGAGGAGAGTGACAAAGGAAGACCTGTAGCAACCTCTGGCCTCCATGTGCAGTTTAGAGGAGAGGATCAAGGATAGGATTAGGGTGAGATGGGACATTATCCTGGCTGTATCCCAGAGAAGCATAATGCAGCTCCAGCATCAGATAAAGGGATAGCTGACCCCAGACTCTTCCCCTAGAGTGGGGTACATATGGCCCTGCAGACACCAGGGTTTTGAACCTCTGGCTACAGAGCTTTCATGGATTGCGGGAGTCCTAGGGAATAAACACAAAGGAACTGTCAAGGGTTGAAAAAAAAAATGGCAAGAGCTAGCCCTAAGTTACTCTGTCTTGTGATATCACAAGATACTTGGGGGTCCCTTGAGGTTCTTGTTCCCCCAGGAAGAGTTTCCATCACCCAACATTTCCCACCTAGAGCTTCTAGCATCTCACTGACTTCCGCGGTGAGGGTGTCCTTAGCCACAGAGCAGAGCAGTTGTCTTGAGAATCCATGTTGGACATGTCAGTGTCTGGAATTCAGCTTCTGGCTTCAAGGTGACAATTAAACCCCCTAGACCAGACATAAGTAGATGAACTAATGCGGCCAGCCCTGCCTCCGATTCCTACTACCTGCCGCTGGTAATGAGGTCAGCATGGGCAAAGGACATAAGGTTTTATAACCATGCACAAACAAGATATCAGACTCTGTTTTTATAGCAAAAGGCACCATGTCTGTTGACGTCAGCATGTGCTATCGGCCTGCTCAGGGCCCCAGTGGGACGGCCACACAGGCAGCCCCATTGTTCTGTGCTCTCAGGTGAAGGGTACACATGCGCCCTGGAGAGGTCACTGCTGCCTGAACCTATAAAACTGGCAGAGCACAGCAGGCTGGCATTGCCTGGGCATTGACCTGCAGAGCTAGCAGGTCTGCAATTCCACACTGCTTTTTGTTTTTTTCCTTTTATACATTTTGTAAAAGGAATTTTCCTTTAAAAGCAAAAGGAGAAATTAGTACCAGAATACTCCAGGTTAGTATCAGAATTCTCACCATCTCTACAGACATCTCTGAGAGTGTCAGGCGTGAGTGAACTCACCTTGTTCATCCACAGTTCCAGGGCAGACTCGGGGGCTCATCACACTAACAGAGCAGGTCTGTTCTGGCTGCTGCAGCCATCTCAGACTGGCTTTCAGGTGAGTACAGGGAAGGACGGAGGACCCCACTGGTGCAGCACAAGCTAGGCTTCAGTGTCTTTGATGGGGATGGTAGGTCCACTGTTTCTCTATCCTGACCATCCCATCTCACAGGATGAGGTACACAGGGCTGGTGGGAACACTGCTCACCCTGGCCAACCTGCTGCAGCTGGCTGGGACTCTGAGAATTGCAGCCTTCAACATCCGGACTTTTGGGGAGACAAAGATGTCCAATGCTACTCTCTCTAGCTACATTGTAAAAGTAAGTTCACAGTGGTCCAAGCCTGAGAGCAGACATGCTGTCAGGGGAGAGAGGGACCACAGTGAACCTGTGGCCTTACCGTACCTAGGTGGGTGTCAGGGTTGTCAGCCCAGATCATTGTCAACACCTCCATGGCTGGCAGGTATCTGACAAGAGGGTAGGCTACAGGGAGAGCTGTGCCATATTGCAGCTCTGGCTCTCTGAGGTTCCTGGTAGGGACAGGGTCTGAGGTCCAGCTATGCCTACCCAGCCTGCCTTGCTCAGCTGTTGTGGCCCTACCCCCAGATCCTGAGTCGCTATGACATCACCGTTGTCCAGGAGGTCAGAGACACCCACCTGGTCGCTGTTGGGAAGCTTCTGGATGAACTCAATCGGTGGGTGACAGTGTAATGACAACCATTTCCAGTCTCACTCCCTGTGCTCCACTGTTGGAGCCTTGCTATCAGGTGCCAGGAGGTCCCCTCAATGGTGAAAAAGTACCTTTGGTTTCCTTTATCCAGGGCCACACCTGACACCTATCGCTATGTAGTCAGTGAGCCGCTGGGCCGAAAAAGCTACAAGGAACAGTACCTTTTTGTGTACAGGTAAGCCCTATGCTGTCAGAGCCCGGGAGTCCAAGGATGTGCTGTGCCATAGGGGCTGCATGGCTTGGGGAGCCCAGGTGGCCTTCACCTGGGAGGCCCTTACAGAGTAGGGTAGCAGTGTGTATTACAGGGCTCCAGGGTAAGGTTCCGGCTGGGTGGGCATCTACTCAGGTAACTCTCACAGCCCCAGGGTCACCTCTTGCCTGGTCTTTCTTTAGGCCTGACCAAGTGTCTGTTCTGGACAACTATCTTTATGATGATGGCTGTGAACCCTGTGGAAATGACACCTTTAACAGAGAGCCAGCCATTGTCAAGTTCTTTTCCCCATACACTGGTGAGTGCTGCTGTACTTGACTTCCAGCCACACCCAGGCCAAGATGGCGTAACAGCTTACAGCTCAAGTCTAGACCTCTAGACCTCTAGAGGCAGGGCTGCCGCCTACACTCCTTCAGGGAGCTCCCAGTGCTCTGAATTTACATTCAATTACAAGGACTGTATCTGTTCTGTGGGAGACTGTCCCACATCTTCATCTCTGCTCCACAGCTAAAGCCACCCCTGCATGAGGGCCTCGGTGTATCCTCAGACCAGCCCCAAACCAGGCTGGTCTCGGGACACCATGTCCACAGCACGTCTGCTTCTCCCCAGAGGTCCGAGTGTTTGCAATCGTGCCCTTGCACGCGGCCCCAACAGAAGCTGTGAGTGAGATCGATGCCCTCTACGATGTTTACCTAGATGTCTGGCATAAGTGGGGCCTGGAGGTGAGACCATCCTAGGGACAATGGGCTCTACTGGCCCTGTTTGTCCCTGGACCAACAGGCATGTCTCCTAGTAGGACATCATGTTCATGGGAGATTTCAATGCTGGCTGCAGCTACGTCACTTCCTCTCAATGGTCTTCCATTCGCCTTCGGACAAGCCCCACCTTCCAGTGGCTGATCCCTGACAGTGCAGACACCACAGTCACATCAACACACTGTGCTTATGACAGGTAAGCAGCCCCAAAGCCAAACCAAGCCTTCACTCGCCCTCACCTACTCAAGAGGCAGGAGCTCCGGTTTTCAGACTCCTAGTTCTCTTGTTAGAGTGGCTACCAGAGAGTGGAGTCCCATCTGGGCAGCCTACATGTTAGTTCCTGCTAGTGCAGGGCCTTCTCTTGGTGCTCCTGGGTGTAGCACATTTGGAGCCTGGGGCCAGCAAACCTTAACCATGGACTCTACATGGGAAAGAGGATGAGGGACCTTGTCCTTTGGTGTCCTACAGGATTGTGGTTGCTGGAGCTCTGCTCCAGGCTGCTGTTGTTCCCAACTCGGCTGGTCCCTTTGATTTCCAAGCAGAATACAGACTTTCCAGACAGCTGGTATGTGTCCTTTCCTTTGTGCTGTTTAGGCTAGTCTAAAGCCAAGCAGGAGCTACCGTTTTCACACCAGATGTGGGTGGAGGCAGTTCAGGCCAGGAGCAGAAGGCTTTCTACCTGCGCACCCTGTGGGGTACAGAGGACCTCGCTCTAACCCCATGTCCTCTGTACCTCCCTGCCTCTGTAGGCTGAAGCAATCAGTGACCATTACCCAGTGGAGGTGACACTCAGAAGAACCTGATGTCACTGAGCAGCTCAGCCACACTGCTTCTGGTGAGGAAGACCGCACTCAGCTACATACCCTGCAGCACTCCACCATCTCAGAGCAGAGACAATGTCGGCCACGTGGACTAAGAAATACTGTTTAATTGAAGTAAACAGGCTGAGCTCAAGCAGTTGGTGGTACTGTCTGTGTATTAAGTCCTTCTTCCCCAGGCAGGTCCATCTATCACCCGAGACCTGGGTTGAAACTAGATCCAGTGTCTTAGCTGTCAGTGTTTCTCCAGAGCCTTGACCAAAAGGTCGTTCAGGCGTCCAACCATGGCCCGGGGGTCATCAACAAGTCCTGCTGCTATCATGGCGTTCTCATAGATCTGAAACACAGGGATGGCATCGTAAAATCAGGATCAGGGGCTCATGTCCAGCCTGATCTACACCTGACCCTTAGCAAGAGAGCAGCTTTGTACCCACAAGGCAGAAAAGGATGTCCTCACCTGATCCACTAGCAGCTGGGCCAGCTCTGGCTCACTCTCCTTCAGCTGGCTGAGCTTCTTTATTAGTGTGTGCCTGCATCAGGGAACCAACAGAAAAGTCAGCTCAGGCTGAGAGTTACCAACCTGGGGCTTCTGCTATTACATGAGGATCATCAGAACATTTAAAAAACTGCAATGTATCTGTCGAGCATGAAAAAAATACCCTGATGCTATAAGTCACCTAGAAACTCCACAATCATTGTAAGAGTGTCAATATCAAAAAATGCAGATGGGGTGCTCAGTAGCAAAATCAATGTACACCAATAGAGGTGAACTGTTCATAAATTAAGCCCTGTGTTTTTATGAAATCTGAATGTATAGAAAAATAAGCACAAAAGAAACATTGAGAGGGCAGTCTCAGGAGAGGTAGAGACGCCCAGGAATATTCCTACAGACCTAAGTACTCAAACATAATGTCTAGGAATGGCAACATTTCACAAGCAAGAAGATGGGTTAGCATACATAATAAGGATTGTGTACCGGCTAGCCAGCCAAAAATCAATTCACTTTTGTCTAAAAAATTGATCCCAACCCAATTCCAGAACCAATGATTTTAGGTTACGAAACAGATATTTGCTTTTACATACAGCATACAGACCTAGAAGATGGAAAGGACAAGCCTGAGTCTACAATAGTTTTCCTTCATAGGGAAAACTCTCTAGTGTGACTCTAAAGGAAACATACAAACCTACACATTAAATTTCCACTTAGGAGCTGGAGAGATGGATCAACGGTTAACAGCACTGACTGTTCTTCCAGAGGTCCTGAGTTCAATTCCCAGCAACCACATGGTGGCTCACAAACATCTGTAATGGGATCTGATGCCCTCTTCTGGTGTGACTGTGTACTCATATATACATAAAATAAATCTTTAAAAAAATTTTTTTTCACTTATGAGAATAGCAGAAAGTAAGACATCTGACAAGTGATGACAGGGATATGAAGTTATAAACCTTTACACAGTGCATAGGAAGAGCTGAGAGCATAAGTTATAAACCTTTACACAGTGCACAGGAAGAACTGAGACCATAAGTTATAAACCTTTACATAGTACACAGGAAGGACTGCGACATGACAGGGATATGAAGTTATAAACCTTTACATAGTGCACAGGAAGAACTGAGACATGACAGGGATATGAAGTTATAAACCTTTACATAGTGCACAGGAAGAACTGCGACCATAAGTTATAAACCTTTACATAGTGCACAGGAAGAACTGAGACCATAAGCAAGCTCCATTATGTATAACAAGAACACCCTAACATGCACCCTCACAGTGGAACCTATGAGGCTGGAGAGAAGGATATTTTTAAGTGCTCTACCATAGGCTGTGTGGGCTGGGCACAGCACTGGAAACTGTGTAAAGAACCTGTGCGGCACACTCCCTGTACGGCACACTCCCTGTATGGCATACTGCCTGCCCTGTGGAAGGAGGAATCACATGCTGTTTGTTACACATAACCTGAAAACTTTCCTCATAAATGGCTTTTTTGAATTCTCAACCATGTGAACATACTACCAAATCTAAAAACAGGATCGAAAACAGAGTCTTTTGGCACTTTGGTCACTCATAAAACCAGTTTTGAGCCAGAACTAGCGAGCTGACATATTAAGTCACCTACTCTGGAGTCATGGCATCATGCTGGCCAGTGCGGCAGTGGGAGCTCAGCTCAGTGCTGCTAGCCACAAGCTGTGTGAGACCTCTCAACCCAGCCATAATGTCTATGACCTGCTTCAGAAAACAGGAAAAGTTTCTAATAAAAACATGCTTATAAAGGAAAAAAAGGATGTGATATCAAAATCTCAAATACACATAAGTCAAAGGAAGTCGGGCTGGAGAGACTGTAATGTTAGAGAAGACTCAGGCTCAGTCCCCAAGCCCCCCACAGCAGGCAGCTCCCAATATCACAGCTCCAGCAGTGCCCAACACCTCTGGCATCTGTGAACACCTGCATCCATGTGCACATACACATATATTAAAATACAATATTTCTTCAGAAATGAAAATCAACCAAGTGAGGTTCTACTGGTGGCGAGTGATGAAGCCATGGATCTGACTTTCTAACATTTTTAGCAATTCTATAACTTCATTAAAAACAACTATTGCTAAGGTGGTGGCGCACATCTTTAATCCCAGCAGTCAGCATTATACCCCCTCTTTGAGTTCAAGGCCAGCCTGGTCTACAGAGTGAGTTCCACTACAGCCAGGGATACACAGAGAAACCCTGTCTCAAAAAACTGAAATAAAAAACCCCCAAAAAACCTATTGCTATATGCAAAATCAATTTAGTCCTTACCCTCATTATACACTTTGACAGTTAAGAAACAAAATTTAAAACACCCAATAAAGATATCAAATAACTAAAACTTGTGACCTGGGCCTGTAATGCCAGCACTCAGGAACCTGAGGCAGAAGAACTTTGAGTTTCAGGGACCAGCCTAGGCTAGAACTAGAAACACTGTCTCAGAGCAACAAAACCAAAAAAGTTCCAAACCCCGTAAGTATGTCAGTATCTATGGGTTTGGTCAGGCTTAACTTAAATATTTATACAGAAGTAAAGACCCAAGAGTAGCTACGACTTCACAGAAGAAAACTCTATATGCCTCATTCTCACCTGTTGCCAAGGAGATTCAAGGAAGATGTCATTCCAGCAGACAGGACGGACAAAACATGGAAGGAACAGGGTTAGTGAGGCCAAGCTCCCTGCGCATTCTTACAGAATGAGATGAAATCGGATAAAACAAAATTAACCCAAATCCTAAATGATAGAGCCTTTTAGAAAGAAGAGATTCCACAGAAATCGTAAAGCAGCTAAGATTTCTAAATTTGATTATAATAAAATTCTTTTTTGTTTGTTTGTTTTGTTTTTCGAGACAGGGTTTCTCTAGCTGTCCTAGAACTCACTCTGTAGCCCAGGCTGGCCTTGAACTCAGAAATCCTCCTGCCTCTGCCTCCCAAGTGCTGGGATTAAAGGCATGCGCCACCACTGCCCGGCTTGATTATAATAAAATTAAGATCTTCCTTTCATTAAAAGATACCTTAAAACAACAGACATTTGAAGCTGAGTACATATATTTACAAATAGCTAAGCATGGTGGTACACACCTTTAATTCCAGTATTCAAGAGGAGGCAGAGGCAGAGGGGCAGAGAGGCAGGTGGATCTGTGTGAACTAGAGGCCAGCCTGATCTACAGAGCAAGTTCCAGGCCAGTCAAGACTACATACTCTCAAATAAACAAACTGCAAATGAACACTAAATGTAAGATGCTCACCACAACACGACCTGGGACTTCTGTGGGGACAGGCTGAGGCAGCTCACACTGCCTGGACCACTGAGGACTGCACATTCTAGAGAAGCCTTCTGTGTTCATAGCAACCCTGTTCCTAACAGCTCCAAGTTGCAAGCCACTCAGAACCATCAAACAAGTAACCTAACCTGTCCTAAGGTGATCCATACTGTGAACGCTAGTTGAAAATTGTACTCCACTACTTGCACCAGGATCTACTCCTAAAATTAAAAATGGCTTTCAGGATAGAGATGGCAAAACCACCAATAGGTCAAGTGTGAGAATGTCAGATTTGTGGTTTAACTCAAGGAACTGGAAAACAAAGTGCATCAGCAATGTTCCATTTAAACTTCGGTGAGTACCTTTTAACTTCTGTTTAATTCCAAGGATCTTGTAGAACATCCTTATATGGATGGCACAGAAGCTTTACATCCATATTTAGATGCTCTTGAGACAGAAGATGCAATGCTCACAATTGCAGGAGCGCTTGACAGGCATACCTGGGGTTGATCTCCAGTGTGGGCTGTAGCAGTTGAGCACGTTCTTCCTGGGTCTTAGCCAGCTGCTGCATGCGCAAGAAATGCCGAGCAGCCCCCATTTCCAGGACAGTCACCATGGCAGGGTGGGTGTCCAGGCGGAAAGTCACCTGTAAGCAAGGGCCAGGATGAGGAAGAACCCAGTGGCAAGGGGCCAGGGGTGACAAGGTCTAAAGCACAGTGAAGTTAACTAGGCCACCAGGTAGAAGGCAGATTGGCCCTGTGGTAGCACTGCTCTGTATCTACGGCTCCAGTTAATTTGTCTCCAGTCAAAGAGGACAAAGATCACAGCAAGAATCCAAGGACTAAGATCCTTCTCCCCAGAGCCAAGGAGACCTCCCTGTGTGGAGAAGCAGAGCCTGAGCTGCACATGTGAGGTCTCTTCACAACAGGAAGCACAAACAAGACCCCTTTGTTAAGACAGAAGCAAAGAGCCTTTGCAGAGAAGCGCCTGCCTGGAAGCAGGGCAGACCAGCACTGAGATGAGTCCAGACTGTGGGCTGCAGACAAAGCTGCATGGTGAGACGCTAGTGCCTGTGGCCTTGGGAACAGGGCAGGAGTCCTCACCCTGGCTTCAGGGCCTTCCGATGGGGCCCTACTAGGCCAGCAACTCACAGCTACAGGCAGGCTCTGGAAGGACATTACATTACACGATAAGTGGAGGGAGGTCTTACCTTCACATTGGTGACACGGGACCCCAGTGCATTTCTCATCCACGCCATTAGATCTTCTGTTTCCTTCTCAGAGAGGCGCTCACCAGCTGTACAAGAGGAGTGAATGAACCCAGGGCCACTAACACTGTTCCTCCCACTTTGTGGCCTCCTCTTAGCATATTCCCAGGCTATCTCTAGCCATACCAGGAACTAGGGACAGAGGAGGCTCTTGGAAATACTTTTCACCTACATTGAAAACATTGGTGGTTGCCCCTGGCCTCTGTACATTTTTTAGGACTTTAAAAATGAAAATCTGAGCCCAACCAAGGTTGCACACCTCAGAATAGTGAGGCAGGAGGATCAAGGCCAGCCTGGGCTACAAAATGAAAGACTATCTTTTTTTAAAAAAAAAAAAAGTGCAGGGGCGGGGGATGGATAGAGTGGTGGGAGCAATTCCTTCCAGCTCTCTTTGTAAGTCTGGTCACCTGCAAGAGCCTCCACAGGAGAAGCAGGAGTAACTCCTGGGCCCTGGACATTTCCCACTTGCCCAGGCAGCTTCTTGAACAGGCTGATGAACCAGCAGCCACGTGAGAAATGCTATGCACTCACGGGCAGGTCAAGAGCCCCATGGGACACGTGACAGTCTCCTGCCCAACAATTGCATGGTACCGTGCCCTCCAGAGAGAGATGGGAGTTAACCTGGAGACGTGTCCTCAAACTTTTCCTCCTTGTAGTGATCAACGACGATGTCCGTCTCCACAGAGATCAGCTTCTTCTTGTCAAACTCCCTCAGGTGCAGAAGAGTTAGCTCATCAAACTGCTCATAGCAGAAGAGCACCTGCAGGCATTCAAGCCTGTCAGCAGCAGCAGAGGGCCTAAGCGACAGCTCACAGAGCTGGCTAGGACAGGCCTGGCCAGCCTGCCACATGCATACATTTGTCATGAATAAATCCACCTGCCGCCCAATGGGAATGATAATCATATCACAGATGGGGCATGGCCTCACACCACATAGCCTCCAGGGCCTCAAACATAGTCATTTTCTCTCATGCACTTAGACCCTGTAAGATACATTCTCGGTGCAGCTGCAAGCCAGAGCCCACCTACCTCGGTGTGTTTCCGCTTCATGGCTTCGTAATAGGGTGAATGTTCAGCCAGGTGACGGTTAGGAGCACATAGGTAATAGATGTTCCGGGTGCCAGCCTGCATTCGGCTGGCATAGTCTGATAAGCTGGTCAGCTGCCCAGCAGGCAGGGCTGAGGACTCATACCGTAGCAGCTTTGCAATATCCTCCTGTAGATATGTGAGCAAGTCGCTGCTTACTCCAGAGCCAAGACCTGAGTGTGATTCCTAACTCAGAGTCTTGGTGAAGCCTGCGGCTTTCTAGCTCCCCAGCCTGGTCCTCAAAGGCTATGGCAGACTCAGTTTCAGATGGGCCTATGTGCCACGCACACTTTGCGTGAAGGCGGTATCTGAGGCGTAAACTTCAAGGAAAGTCAGTCTCCTG
>NW_022196894.1:452492-475597 GCF_008632895.1 Mastomys coucha
TCTCTTTTGCAATGATTGTAAAAGCCTCATGCCATTTTTAAAGAAATACACTCAGATCTTACATCACTTGTGTATAGTCTGTTTGTCAAAGCCGAATCCCGTGCCCACCTGGCCAGAATCCCTAGTCCTGCAGAACAGGGGACCCCCGCAAGAAACCCCAGTCCGTGACACCTATGAACCCCACTGAATATAGGATCATGAGAAAACGTTTAAACCTAAGTGCCCTAGGGACTCCTGAAGAGCTGGATAAACTACCTCAGGGTATCCAGCCCCTACTCATAGCACACCCTATGTAGGGGCTCAATATCTTCCCTCTGTCCTCAGTGACAACTGGACACAGTTCCCAGCCTCCTCAGAGCCAGTAGTGTTCATGACTAGTTCTGGCTACTGGAGTATGTGGCAAAGAGAAGGGCCTTAAGGGAAGAGGACACAAATACAGGCAAAGCAGCCCACATGGGCTGGGTAGAACAAAGAACAGAGGTAGGTCTCTGGAGTTGCCAGCTTGGCTGCCACATTATCTAAGACACTGTCACCACTGACCATCCCAGTACAAGACTTTGAGGAAAGGGTATAAAGAATATATAGGGACAGATCCAAATGAATTGCTACTATACCTTGGATTCCTAGTAGACAGAGACAAAGATTTGCAGAACCTGCCAAGAACAGGTGTGGCCACATCCACATCATAGGTGCACCTGGCTCTCACCATACACAAATACACCTAGTCAAAAAATGCATTCCAAGCACTCGGAAAGGGCCCTGGCTGGCTCAGCAAATGCTATTAGATGATGTTAACTAAAAGTGAGATCAGGGGTTGGAGAAAAGGCTCAATGTTATAGAGGCTTGCTGCACAATCTTTACAAGGACTGGAAATTTAGATCCCAGTGCTCACATGGCAATTGGTGTCTCACACACCTCTAACTCTAGCTCTAAGTAGTGGCATTCTGGCTTCCAACCAAGCTGAGAAAATATAAGTTCCAAGTTTAGGGAGTTATGATGCCTTAAAGGACTGGTGGAGGGTGACAGAAGGACACCCGACATGTTCCTGGCCTTCACAGGCATACGCAGGCACAGATGACTAAATCTTGAAAAGTGAGG
Source organism: Mastomys coucha (assembly GCF_008632895.1). Lineage (NCBI taxonomy): Eukaryota > Metazoa > Chordata > Mammalia > Rodentia > Muridae > Mastomys > Mastomys coucha. The sequence goes on from NW_022196894.1 coordinate 453,591, forward strand.
TCAGCGAGAGTGAATGTGTCATAACTGATCATAAACGCTCCCCAGAGCTCATGAGCTGGGTGCCCAAGGCAGCAGTCTTCACAGATGAAGCCTTGGGAGATGATAGGATCACATGACTGACAAGCTCATCAGCTCCTGGCTAAATGGGCTAACAAGAAGCCACAAACACTAGGATTGGGCTGTGTCCTTTAAGGGTGTGTTTTTCCGTAGCCCCTTCTCTCTCTCTTTTTTTTGCTTCCTGTCACATGCTCCCAGTATACTATCCATGCCAAAGGGTCACTTACGTCCTTGAAAGTCTTCTCCTCAGCTACTTTGTCACAATGATGGACAAATAACAAATGGAGATCTTAAGTAGACCACTATAGCTGGAACCTGCTAACGGGCTGGTGGGAAGAAGGCCCACAGAAGAGCCATGGAGCCAGACTTGGTATCTGCATACTAATGAGCTATGTATGGTTTCAGGACAGTGACATCAATGGATTTTACAGCGTGCAAGTGATACTGTAAACCATTTTTACAAACAAATGTATTCTTTTTTCAACAATTACGCTGGCCAATGGTAGTATTAAGAACTCTACCAAGTATATAGTGGCTACTGGCTATGTCTTTTGACAACTTTATATAAGTTATAGTCACTTGGGAAAGAATCCCAACTGAGAAAGACACCTCCGTAACCCCGGCCTTCAGGCAAGTCTGTGGAGTATTTTCTTCATTAATGATTGGTGTTGGTGGGCACCTCTGTGGGTGGGACCGACCCTGGGCAGGTGGGCCTGAGTTATGTAATAGCGAGTAAGCCCAGTAGGCAGCGTTCATCCATGGCTCTTGCTTCAGTTCCTGCCTTAGTTCCCACTCATAAAGGACTATAAATGCAAGCCAAATAAACCTTCTTGTCCCCAAGGGGCCTTTGGGAGTGGCGCTGCATCACAGCAAAAGAGAACTTAACTAAGGCAGTGACTGTGCCCTACCCTCACCCCTGCTTTCTGTTCTCCTGAATCCCACAGCATCTCTCTTCCTGTCATCTGCTGGGGCCAGGGTGTCAAGAGATAAGAGACGTGGCCTTTCAGCTAAGAGCACAAGGCCTGTGGGACAAGGGTATGTGATGGCTGCCTGTGACCACCACCCTGACTAGATGGAGACACAAAGCACGCCTCTGCGTGGGCCTTCGAGAATGCTCCAAGCTCCTCTCCTACACCAATGGATTCCAGCAGTTTGTATAGACCTAAGCACTCTGTTCTGTTAGTTTCCCCAGTGATAAAGTCAACTTGAAGGAGCCACAGGTGAGTGAGAAGCAGCACTCAGTTACTCAGTGAATTCCTGAGTCTGAGCAGCACCATCGCATAGACTTGGGGCCCAAGTAAAATAAAGAGAAAAGATAGTCAGAAAGCACAGGACTTCTGCTCCGGCTCCAGCCACACTGCTCTTGTTCACCCACATCACACCTGACTGACGCCTCTGTGGAGCCTGGCTAACACAAGGAAGGACACATGCAGACCTGCTGTGTTTACTGGGACAGACCCAGGAGCCCAGTGTTCCAACTGCTGCCCAGGTGACTTGTCACCACATCCAGGACAGCCTCTACCAGCTTCCTCTGTAGCAACAGGGAGGACCGAGATCAGCCTACCTTGATGTCTTGCTCTGCAGTGGTCACAATGCCCTCCCTCATGAATAAGCCATAATCTTCAAAAAACTTTGCGTATTTTTCAGCATCTTTTTTACTCTGGTCAATGAAGAACTTGATCAATCTCTGCTGTAGAACATCCCGGAGTTTCCTACAGAATACAAGTCACTCACTGTGAACAAAGCTTTCTGTCAAATATGGGGCGGGGGAGGGGGTTGGGGGTGAGGGGTGTGGATGGGGGCACAATAGAAATGAGCATGCACCAGAAACTGAAGGTACAGGCAGGCACACCTGGAGCCAAAGGAAAACTATAGAACAAAAGAGGCAGTGTGCTGCCCCCTAATGGGAAGCTCAACAGGACACCCAGCAGGAGGGTGGCAGTACAAACTGACAATCCCTCAGGACAATCAGCAGGGACATCTCAAGGTGTCTACCTTGAGCACCTGCAGGGATTACATATGAGCAATGAGGAGAGAGGCCTGCACTGAAGTAGTGACATAATCGTGACATAGTGACAAAATCACTATGAATAGGCTCAGGGTTAAAGCGGATCATACTGAGTCGACCAGAATCGTCACCTAACAGTCCTAGAGCTAGGAGCAAAGGTCTGCTCTAAGAAACCAAACCAAACCAAACCCAGGAAAAACCTGGTGGGATGTTACAGCACAGTATGTACACTTGGGAAGACTGGGCATGCACTGCAGAGCTTCTCCTCTTTAGGTCACTGCATGCACTACACACTGCATAACCTGGGACACACTAAGCATATTACATGTACACTGTTTAACTTGGCAAAATGTCACTCTGTAATCAGGACATTTTTTTACTGCATTATCCGTAAAGGCAATCAGGATCAAGTGCAATGAAGTGGGTTTTAGTAAAGACCGGTGACTGGGGGCTGGAGAGATTGCTCAGTGGTTAAGAACACTGAATGCTCTTTCAGAGGTCTGAGTTCAATTCCTGGCACATGGTGGCTCACAACCATCTGTTGTAGGATTTGATGCCCTCTTCTGGTGAGTCTGAAGACACTGACAGTGTACTCATATACATAAAATAAATAAATTTTTCTCCCTTGGTCTTCTCTGTATAGCCCTTGCTGTCCTGGAACTCACTCCATAGACCAGGCTGGTCTTGAACTCAGAAATCCGCCTGCCATTGCCTCCCAAGTGCTGGGATTAAAGGCGTGTGCTACCACTGCCTGGCATAAAATCTTTAAAACAAAACGAAACAAACCAAAACAAACCACAGTCACTGTCTTAGTTAGGTTTTCTATTGCTGTGATAAAACAGAGCCATGGATCCCAGTGCCTGGTGTGGCTGGGTCAGCACAAGGGGCCCAGTAAGGCTTGGCTTGTTGAAGGACAGGAATCAGTGCAAGGGCAGTTCTAAACCAGAATAATATGAGAATATGATACATACTGACAGGAATGGATTGATCCCTGACTAATATGGGTAATCAGTACATACTGTAGTAAATATTTTTAAAATACTACTGAATACCACAGAAAGGGGTTGTTTAGCATGTATGTATCTCTGAGTTCAATCCAATACCACCTAAAAAATCCATGACTAAGATACTGAAAATTTGCATCTACACTCTTCTAAGTAAAGCAGCACTGGAGTTGGGAAGGCAGCTCAAGGGTAGTGTGCTTGCCTGGCAATAACCAGTAAAAACAAACAAAAGCAGAAGGAAAAATCCCAAGAAACCAACAATATGTGTGTACCAGGTCACATACCTGCACATGATCCTCACTGAGAGAGCAGGAGTCACTGAATAGAGAGAAGCCGTAAAGATTTCCCTTTACCCAAGTGTCAAAGTGAACACCACCCACCAAGAGGGCAAGTCAAACCTGCCCCACCGACAGGAAAAGCTCTTGTGTTCTTTCCTGGGAGCATCAACCATTTCCAAGGGAAGGGCCACTCTACAGAGTGACTGGCCTGATTGCCAAGGGAATCCCTCTGGGAAAGGCAGGTGAGCTGAGGTTATCTCCTCTGGCCTCCATGGGATGCTGCCACCAGGAGTAAAGGACAGACCGGTTGGCAACCACACAGTGAATGAACAGAACCAGACAACAGATAGCTCCCACTGTGGTGACTACTTTCCCTTCTCCAGGAGAGAGAGGGTCACAAGACTTTCTCAAGAGAGAAACCAACTCTCCCTTGAGATTCCAACAATTCTCTGGCCACAGCTACACAATCTCAGAAATGCTGAAGTGTAAGGTATAGGATGTTGGCTGGAGTAGACCTGGTGCAGCTAGCTGCCTGAGCCGCCATGCTCCCAATTTTCTCCAGTCCTTATTTTCCCTGTCAGCTCCTTCTCTTCTCCACTGTTTAGCTCTGTCTCCCAGGAGACAACATCACAAAAACCTGAGGGGATAAAGCTACAGATCCAGTGGGGCTTGAGGACAGACAGTGGCAATGATACAGCAAGGCCAACTGCAGGTTCTGAGGTCCTACTGGGTAGAAAGAAATCTTTGTAGGTTGGTGACACCCCAACACACAGAGAAGAAAGTGGCACCAGGAAGACAACAATGCCTCAGAAGGCCCGAGCAGACCTCTCCCAGTTGAAGCCCCAATTCTCTCAACACTCTGAACAAAGCAGCCCCTTCTTCGAAGGTTGAACTCAGACTGGCCACAGGCAGGAAGCAAGTGCTGGTTGTACACCTCTCTGCTACTTAGGCACCAAGGGACAGAGTGCCTCAGGGCCGGAGACAGCTCTGAGTGGACATGAACATGACTGCTCAGTCAGACAGGGCACTGAAGCACAGCCAACTCAGCTCTAGGAGTCTAAGAGCTGTGTCTCCCCAGGCCTGACCTCCTAGTTTAAGAAGAGTATCACAGACCCAAGCCAGCTATATTCTTGGTTCTAGGGTGACCCCTGCCTCATCCAACTCTGAGACATGGTGCCTAGAATCTCCCCAACTATGGCCATACCCAGGCTGGGTGGCAGGGATGAGCCATCTCCCAACACCGTAATTCTTAAAAGCTAGTCCACATGTTGGGAGCAAGGCAGCTGTGTACTTTCCAGACATTCAGAGCCCCCCCACACACATGTACCACCCACCTTCCCCACCATGGAGCCTGGAGCAGCCCTGCATAGCTGGTACCCATTCTCCATGTGGGGTTAGCAACATCAGAGTGGGTTGAGGAAGAGGACTACATTCTTTCTTCACTCACTGTAATTTGTATCTAATGGGAAAAGTAACTTATGCTCTGAAGAGCCTGGATAAATAAACAACTATGCAGTTATTACAAGTGCTTCCTAAACATTACTTGAAGCTGAGGCACCCGAAAGAGCAGGCCTCAGGCTGTCCCAGCATAGTGCCACCATTTCTGGGTTCAACCTCAGCAGCTGCCCAGCCCAACCCAAACTCTTCCTGACTACAGAATGGCTTGCTCAGCAGTAGAGGTCAGAATACCTAGGTCATGGAGGGGTCCTGCCCTCAGACCTCTGAAAAGCACACCTGGGGCAGAATCAAGTCAAGCTCAGCCTTCATAAGAGTGCCAGTTTCTGTCTGGGCTTACCGGATGAGCGCGCTCTCCTGCAGAAGCTCTCTGCTGAGGTTCAGGGGGATGTCCTCACTGTCGATCACACCTGAGAAGACGGAAACATTAGAACCCCTGTACCAAAGGGACCTCGACCATTACCAGAGGCCTTCACATTCTGAACTGGCTTTTCCTCACTGCCTGGCCTCATGGGAGCCATGGGTGGTAAAGGAGGAGCAGGAAGGGCAGGGGAGCACTGCTCCTCAGATCTGTTCAGGGGCAGTGGGCACTACAGCAGCCCCAGGGTAAAACCCTTTCAGAGCAGGACTGGCACACACCAAACACATCCCAATATTCAACTCCAAAGTATTAACTAAGGTACTATGTAGTCTCAGGACTCAGTGACTGAGACCTGGGTCATGTAAAGACTTTGTCTCAAGAAAAAAAGAAGAAAATCATAAACTATATCTTGGATAGTGCTGGTCTTGTGCTATGAAAGTAAATGCTGTACTCTTTACTGAACTATAATCTCAGGCCCAGGACAATTCATGCATAAATCTGATATTCAGGCCAAATTTCTAAACATGAGAGAACAGCAGGTCTCTGCTTCCAGAGGCACTGAGCTCCTTCCCTGCCCGCCCATGCAAGTCCTGCTGGGTGAGGAGGGTTTGGGACAGTGGAAGCCAATGAAGTGGGCAGCACAAGGACACATGGCCATGACACTTGGAACCCTGGGTCACTGTCCACAGCACAGAGCCTGGGTGTAGGCAACAGTACCTCGAACGAAGCGCAGCCACTTGGGCAGTATATCCGTAGCCTTGGTCTGGATGAGGACCTTGCGGCTATACAGTGCCACGCTGGAGGCCTGCTCCCTGCTCACATCAAACATGGACGGTTTCTGGGAGAAAGGAAAGTATATGACCAGGTGACACCAGCTGAGCCCACCAGATAAGGGAAGGACTGAGGACAGCACCTCCCTTGGCCGCATGGATGATGAGCCCCAGGGGTGAGAAGAATGGACACAACTCCTCCAGTGTTGGCTCTGCTGGAATCTACAAGTGCTCTGGAGAAGGTGGGGCAGCCTCCCCACACCATACCCAACAGGGGACCTCAAACAAGTCTTATATGCCCCCAAACAGAGTTACAACTTACTAGAAGTCAGAACCAGCAAACCATGGCTTCAAGGCCAAAGTCAGCATGGGTTCCCTTACCACCACTGCCAAGATGGGGCCTGTATTTATTTAATATACATGAGTGCTCCATCTGCTTGTACACCTGTGTGCCAGAAGAGGGCATCAGATCACACTATAGATGGTTGTGAGCCACCATGTGGCTGTTGGGATTAAACTCAGGACCTCTGGACCACTGAGCCATCTCTCTAGCCCCAGTTCTTACTTTGTTTTAAGTGGTTGTAGGAAAAATCAAACAGGACTATCTCCCGACACAGGAAGACATGAAATTTGGGCTGTGGCATTTAAGGTTCCATGGACCAATGAGGCCCTCTCACCACTGCAGCAGAGTAAAGTCCAAAGCCTGCGCTCTGCCTCAGTACTGCAGTTGCAGTGTAGGCTGATCTAGGAAGTCCCAGCATCTCTGCTGATCCATGGGTAGCACGGGTCTTATCCAAAATTGCAACTCATGGTTAGGGAGGGCAAAGGCCAACCCAGACCTTTTTGAGAGCAATATAAGCTGGGTGCTACCAGGGTCTGCTGAAGTGAGGCAGGGGAATAGCCCTTGACTAGGCTTCTGTAGTATGGACCTGGCGGAACTGTTGTTGCTGCTGCAAGAGATAAAAGCAGAGGGGAAGCGGGAGTAGCAGGAGCCTGAAGAAGCCACAGCCCTGCACCACAATGGCAAATATACACTGGCAAGTCTATGCAGCTCTTCTGAGGGAACCCCTGGGTATAGACACTGTGAATTATCCATAACCTTTGGCTTGCCCAGAGTTACACAGTGACCAGTGCAGCACCTCACCATCTCTGGCACATAGAAAATGCTGCGGATGTTGAGTGGTGCGTCCGTCTTGTAGTGCAAAGTGAAGCGGGGCTTATCATAAGCCTGAGCAATATAACGGTAGAATTCCTCATGCTGAAATTCACTGATGTCCTTTGGGTCCATCATCCAGATGGCCTGGAAATTCATATCAAAGGGGAAGTGTCATGTTAAAAACACATTTCTCAGTGACTGCACAGGACCCAGACTCATGGACAGACCAGCAGGGACTAGAAAGTCCCCACATTGATAGTTCCAGCATCGGTGCAGGTTGAAGGTGACGCAAGGGAGATGCAAAGGCTCTGAAGTAAGAGCCCCTCTCTGTGACAGTAGGTTGGGAAGGACTAACCAGGGGACCACACAAGAGTATACTTAGCAGAGATAATGACACTGTCCAATAGGCAAGCCTGTAATCTATCCAGGAAATGGAATACTACTCAGTCACAAAAAGGAACAAGGCTATGCCTGATAGAATGTAACTCCCAAGCTAGGCAAATGTACAGATGGAGAAAGGTGATTGTAGCTGTAAGGTTTGAAAACGAAAACTGTTAGTGTGGACATGCTTTTCAGGATGCTCAAAGTGTTTAAAGCCAGCTGGCTATAAAACAATTGCCACTCACTAAGCTGGGTGGAGGGGAGCACTTTGTGATATGTAGTTTATACTTCAAAGAAAACTGCCCTCACCCCATAACTCTGATCTCTCCTGTGATTCTAAGCAATTCCCCCACCCCCTTCATCTTTGCCTCCACATCCTTGAGAAGGTTTGTATAGCTGTCCGAGTCTCACAGGCAGCCGAGGGCCTCACCTGCAAAGTGTTAATCCGCTTTCCATTAAGGTACAAGGGGAAGCTGACAAAGTTACTGTACTTTGTTACCACATCTGGAGGAGAAAGAAGCACAGTGAAGAACGACGGTCTGCCATCCAGGGAGGGCTTGCCTGCTCTGTGCAAGGGAGGTAGATGATCAGGTCACCACCCGCTATGGGAACATGACACCACCTGGTGGCAGAGAAGCTGTGCTCTGCAGAGCTTTCAGTGTGACAGCCAGAGAGAGCCTACACTGGCTAGAAGCTCTCACCTTTCCCCAGCTCCTGCCCAGCAGGTCAGAGTCCCAAGGCCACATGGCATGACAGACTTCCAACCCTAGCAGGCTCAAAACCACAAGGGCTACATAGCCCTGCCATCAGGACTCCACAGATATGGCAGTTGAGTGGGGGAGCTGAGTTCTCTCCTGACCCTTATATGCTGTGCCATGCCTCTTATCCAGGCGTGCCCACTTTGCAGGCCTGGCTGTCCTCACCTTGCACCCGGGACTCGCTGGCAAAATCTTTGCAGTCTGACTTGAGGTGGATGATTATTTTGGTTCCAGGTCTAACTCCTGAGGCTTCGGCAATTTCAAACACTCCAGAACTAAAACATGAAGGAGAGTAAAGCCAGTTGCACAACTTGCTGCAGCCCAAGCCCTGGGCGGCCGATTCAACAACCACTTCCATGGGGTTTTCACAAGAGAAGCCCACACTTGACTGTGGAAATGGAACGAAGACTGCCCCATTATTCCCTGGTTTCCTTTTTTTTTTTTAAAAAGATTCATTTTATTTATTTTATGTGTATGAGTACACTGTAGCTATATAGATGGCCATGAGCCATCACGTGTGTGGCTGCTCTCTGGGCCCCCTCCGCTAGCTCCGACCCCACTTGCTCCAGTGTAATTCACTGTAGCTATCTTCAGACACACCAGAAAAGGGCATCAGATCTCATTACAGATGGTTGTGAGACACCATGTGGTTGCTGGGATCTGAACCTTCAGAAGAGCAGTCAGTGCTCTTACCTGCTGAGCCATCTCACCAACCACTACCCCCCACCCCCGTTTCCTTTTTAAAATAAAATCTTTGGCCTTTAATTCCAGCACTTGGGAGGCAGAAGTAGGAAGATTTCTGAGTTCGAGGCCAGCATGGTCTACAGAGTGAGTTCTAGGATAGCCAGGGCTACACAGAGAAACCCTGTCTGGAAAAACCAAAAAAATAAAAATAAAAAACTAAAACAAATAAATAAATAAGTAAGTAAGTAAAATCTTGTTAAGTTGCACACTGAATTCAAACCCCTCCTGCCTCAGCATCCTGCATGCAGGGATTAGATGCCTGGGCCACCCTATCCAGCTCTGTAGCTCTTGACTCTTGGCAGAATCCCTTGTGCACTTCACAACTGCTAATGGCAAGGGGACCTCCAAGGTGAGCAGAAACAACGTCAGAGCTGCCCCTGCTCTGACTCCAACCCTGCCCTGCGTGCTGTGCAGCGCCTACTATGGACAGCTCTTAGGGAATTTGCTAAAATACAGACTGAAAAGGGGTTTGTTCAGCTAGCACCCTGGCCTGCAGACCTCTGCGAGGCTCTTACTTTACTTGTCCATAAGACTTTGCTAATTGGCCCTTAAACCAACAAACACCCATCCGACCCAGAAAGACTAATGCTTTCTCTCATTTATGGATATCAGCTTTGAATCTTCAGATGTGTGTTCATTCTGGAATACCAGAGGTCAGGGAACTAGTAAGGAGCCATGGGCAGGGTGAACTTCAAAGGAGGTGAGACACAGCAGTGGCGTAAAGAGTTAAATAGGGATAGGGCAGAGGAGGGGGTTCAGGGAGGAGTAGCTAACACTAAGGACATTTCTAAAAAGTCATGGAAATCTATTGCAGACACTTCCTAAAATGTGCATACACACATACAGAGTTTAAATGCAGTTAGCCTATGATGAGCAACATCCTGCTTGATTCACAGGATGACAAAAAGTCCAGTGCCAGGGATAGGTCACTTCTAAAGTTGTTAGCTAGTGAGGTTCCATAGACTCCACCCCAAACATTAGAGATTACTGCCAGTGCTCTTGGGTACCCTTCAAAATTTATGGTAAGGGCTGGAGAGATGGCTCAGCAGTTAAGAGCACTGGGTGCTCTTCTAGAGGTCATTAGTTCAATTCCCAGCAATTGAACGGTGGCTCACAACCATCTGTAATGGGATCTGATGCCCTCTTTTGGTGTGTCTGAAGGCAGCAACAGTGTGCTCATATACGTAAAATAAATACAATCTTTTTTTTTTTTTATTTTGAGACAGGGTTTCTCTGTATTGCCCTGGCTGTCCTGGAACTCACTCTGTAGACCAGGCTGGCCTTGAACTCAGAAATCTGCCTGCCTCCTAAGTGCTGGGATTAAAGGCGTGCGCCACCACTGCATAAATACAATCTTAAACAACAACAACAACAACAACAACAAAAGTTTATGGTAAGATCTTAGTACTGAAGACACAATAAACTGAGTCAAAGAACATGGAGAAATCAAGCTGGTACTCAGTTTGAAGCTTCATGCCTTGCCTGCTTTCACAGTGCTGTATACACTCCCAAAGGAAAAAGAATCGTCATTTAACCAGCTGCGAAACCTGTAAACTGCAATGACTACCTAGGCAAAACATGCCTGCTAGCACAAAGGTGTCACAAATGTCCTGGGAATAACCAACTAGACTTATGACCTGTTCCACAAGTTGAAACCCTTACCTGGCACAATTACCAGTGCTAAGAGCCTGTGGGCAGACAGATCATAGGCCCTAGGGGAGAAGCTAGTAGGAATACTTTGCTAAATGAACACAGTATTAGACTGACTTCTAATAACTTAGTGAGAGCCACAGATGAGTGCGTCTGCCACCCCTCATCAAGAAGCGTTTGTTTCCAATGTGTGGTCGTCTGGATGAGATCGGCCCTACAGCCTCACATTTGAACACTTGGTTCCCAGTTGGTGGAAATGTTTAGGCAACATTTGGTGGTGTTGGAGGGGTGTCACTGAGGGCAGGCTTGGAGCCTTCAAAAGATGTGTACCATTCCCAGTATACCCCCTCTGCCTCCTGCTTTTGGAATGAGACGTGAGCTCTTGGTTATTCCTGCCACCATGCCTTCGCTTTACTATCAGTGACTTTAACTCTCTAAAACCATCAGCCCAATTAAATGCTTTCTTTTATACCTTTTCTTGGTTGTGGTGTTTGTCACAGCAATAAAAAGACACAGTGGATAGCAATTAACGCAGAGACCTACAAAGTACAAAGAAGGAGAGACCATGGAGTGCTCGGCCACAAATGGGAGGTCTGTACTACACCCCTCCTCCCAAGGCTCTGGGATCAAGAGTGGGATGGAAAGGCTAGAAGAACCAGAGGCAGAGGATGACTACAAGGACAGAGTTTTCTGTACACAGCAGGTCAGTTACACAGATGAATCCACAGTAGATACACAGCATGTACAAGACCCATCGTCCAAGCCAGACAAAATCCCAGCATGGAGCCGAGAGGTGGGCACAGTAGCTAAGGAGATACTTGGAAATTGAGAGCTGTTTAGAAAGTGAAAATCACTTTTCAGGTCACCTGGCTGTTTGATCACTCTCCCATGAAAGGCATATATCCAAGAGCATATAAGCAGCACAGGTTGAACTGGATGTGTTTTTAAAAAATTAGGACACAAAGTTGAAAGGGTTGGGAAAGGCCTGGGAGGTGTGGAGGAATGTGATCAAAATACATTGTATGAAATTCTCAAAGAACTAATAAAAAACCGAGAATATCAGAAATCAAGTTTGGAAAAAAAGAAAACCCAAATTTGTCTTAGGCCCCATTCTCTTCAAATGCAGTTTGAATTTATTTCAGTTTACTACTCTGTCAGATATCACCCCAAATAGTGGAGAACTATCTGAGAGCATGCAGCCCTAGCTGGACAGACGAGGGTGACAAGGTCAGCCCTGTCTTGGGAAAGGCCCCACACAGACTTGCCTATAGTGAGAATTTGGGTTTCTTTAAAAACCCAGTCATGTTATGCAAATGTTTTTGTTTTAACCCCAGGTGTGGGATATGGGGCTGCTTCAGCTTGTCCATAGTCATTAACTATGACTGGCTTGTGCTCTAGGAAGGGCCGTGGGTTTTGCCAGCTGCAGGCAGTTTAATTCTGGGGACTCTGGAGAGGGAATAAATGCCAGAGTCCTGACATGGCTAGGAGGTGCTCAAAGAAGACAGAAGAAGGAAGAAGACAGCTGCTACTGGTCCCGGCTGCTGCGCTTGTTATTGCTGGACTGCTGGGTACTCTGACATTGAAGACTGGACTTGCCCCTAGGAACTCAAGGCCAATATCAGCAGGAATTGACCTAAAGAGGTCTCTTTCCCCGATTCCCCTCTAACCTTCTTTCTCTTCTACCTGGTGTTAGGGGTTGTAAGGGATTGAGGTAGAATAAGGGTGGGAAAGGTGGCAGAGGTATGAGACCCCAATAAAATACAATACTGGCCTCCACTGAGCTGGGTGTGTCACTGCTGTGCCAAGGTTAGAAAGCTTAAGAGTCAGGAGGAAAAGGGGGTTCCCACAGCACTAATGAGGGGCTAGCTTCAGGCAAGGGCACCAGAGGGAGCCCTGTTCTTTCACTGCACTACCAAGAGCCCGGACCAAATAGTACAGCACAGAGCACAATAACCCATGCCCTAGGCCATCTGGGTTCCCAAAGCAAGAGTCAGGCTTCATATAAACAGCCCACAAGATGTACAACTGCATCTTAAGGAACTCCAATTCTTGGATGCAATGGTGCACATCTGAGATCCTAACACTCAGGTGCTGAGGCAGGAGGATTTTTTTGGGTTCAAGGCTTATCTAAGCTATACAGAGTATTTTAGAATAACCTGTGTTAAATATAAAAACCCTGGCTCAGCACTTCTAAGTCAACTCTTATCAAATGCATGATGATAATGTCTAGTTTGCATGCCAGATGACACTAGCCCCTGAGTGCCATGAGGGAAAGGGACATTGACAATGTGAGTGGGCCTCTTCTTACTTACCCATCTGAAAGCCACTGGTAACCGGGGCTCTCTGGAGCTGCTGAGCGAGAATAGACTTCAACTTTGTCAGCCACCATGAAGGCTGAATAGAAGCCCACTCCAAACTGGCCAATGATCTTGCTGCTGCTCTCTGCCTGGTTCTGCAGTGATTCCAGGAAAGCCTGTGGTGCAAAGACTGTTCAGAAGGTGGCCCAAACCACCTGTGTTGTGCTGGGCAGGGTCCTCTACCATATGCCAAGAATGTAGTTAGCAAGTAACGAATCCTTCTCTACCACCTTACATTCTCATAAAGGACTAAATCAACCAAAGCTGGAACAAGATGCTCAAAACCATCCAGCCAGGCCCAGGCAGGGATAGGGCTGTATCCTATTTACATTGCTCATTGCCAACTTCAGGTTATACTGGATAGGGAGAGAGGCAACTTGCCCTTGTGGGTCAGCAGGCCCAGTAGGGCTGTTATAATTGTCCTGTGTGTCATGTGTCCTAGGCTCAAAACCTTTCAGGAAACAGTACAAACCCAGCACCACTGTCTCTTGATGCCCTGGAGTATAGTCCCAGGACCAGCCTACAAGGTCCATGGATGCTAAGCATCTTGTCTAAGAGCAGTTTCCTATATAATCTACACTCCTTACCCCAATCCTGAAAACCATTTCTACTTATGGTACCCAGAGTATAAATAGAGTGTACTGTTTAAAGAATAAGTGTGTCTAGGGCAGACACTTTGGGGCCACAGAGGATGAGCACATGCTTCTGTAGAACACCCCAGTGCTTAACTGCCACTCTCACACTGTCACTGTCAACTGCTCCAGCCTAAGCCAATGCCCAGAACAGCCTGCAAGCATCTATCTTCAGCACACATGCAACATGGCAGCTTCCAGCATATCTGGCTAGTGTGATCAATAAGCTGACTTTACATCTCATTTTAATCCACTTAAAAGCAGCATGTGGGGGCTGGAGAGATGGCTCAGCGGTTAAGAGCACCGACTGCTCTTCCGAATGTCCTAAGTTCAAATCCCAGCAACCACATGGTGGCTCCCAACCATCCGTAATGAGATCTGATGCCTTCTTCTGGTGTGTCTGAAGATAGCTACAGTGTATTTACATATAACAATAAATAAATCTTTTAAAAAAAAAAGCAGCATGTGTAGCTCACAGCTGGTCTCTGAGACAGTACAGACAACCTTACACAAAAACTCCACAAGGAACTTCATGTGTAGAAGTCACAGCACAGAAAAATTTTAAAGTAGAATTCTTGTTTAATGCTTTGGCTTATCAAAGGCACCATTTACATAGAAAACACAGAAACAAACAGAAAAAGGGCACAGGAACCAGGAGGCAGTGCAGACCTCTGGCCTCTGCCTTAGGCCACAATGGACCCTGCTGAGGATCCTAGCACCTATTCTGTCACACTGACAACAAAATGACCCCTAATAGCTGTCTATCCTCAAAACCACTGCACCTGTAAGCAGAGTGGCTCAAGATCAAATGCTGCTTAGGAGAAGTGGCCGCCTCTGCTGAGTGTGTGGGTGGGTCAGGCCTTGTAGCTGAGGGCAAATGGAGTGGATCCTCCTGGACATGGACAGGCAGGCTTCAGCATATCTGTTGCTCACGCTACAGCTCTGAGCAAGGTGACTTCTGCTTCTGTTTAGCATGAGACTGCTAACAGACACCTGTCTATGGTCCCACAGCACCTATCCTAGAGCGGAGGGGCTCTGGACTGCACCTACCTTTGACCCCGATCTGGCGATTGTGCCAAGGTTGGACACCAGCTCCTCCTGTGTCATCCCAATGCCAGTGTCCTGAAGAAAGAGATATTGTCACATAGAGACTCTGTGTAGCTAGGCCAAAGCACATGGACAGGACCAGGAATCCTGATGTCCTCCCTCTGTGATCCTGGCTAGGCAGGTTCGAAGCACACCACAAGCTCATTGAAGAGTCCAGTCCTGTCAGTCCATAGCACCAGAGAAGACCTGAAAGGTTGGTTGGAGGACTCACCACTGAAAACACCTCAGGGCTAGAGTGCAGTTCAGCTCATTTGTGGGGGTCCTGGGTTCCATCCTCAACCCCAAACCATAAGAGCAATCAATCCCAGCAAGGTACTGAGTCAACAAGTCAAAAGGTGACCATGCAACTCTCATGACCAGTACACCTGGTCACACACCTGCCTGGCTCTGACCCATCCTCTGGTGGCTCTTCTATTCAGAACAATGGAGGCAGTGATCCTAACTGTTGGGTCCTGTGGCCCCACAGAAGAGTTGCAGCTGCTCTAGGAATTGCACTGGCCAGGGGGCTACAAGATGTCCTTCCTGCCTCGAGATTGTCTGAACTGCCCCCAGAGGGCTTGAAACAGGGTCTTTCACTGAACATGGGACCATGACCACAGTGACTTGGGGAGGAAAGGGTTTATTCCACTCACAGTTCCAGAGAACAGCTCATCATCAACAGCAGTGAGAGCAGGAGGCAGGAGCTGATAAAGAGGCCATGGAAGGGTTGCTCGTCATGGCTTGCTCAGCCTGCTTCCTTAGAGAATGCAGGAAAACCAGCCCACACCCACAGTGGGCTGGGCCTAGCCTCATCAATTGCTAATTAAGAAAATGACTCACAGCATTTTCCAATTTAGGTTCCCTCCTTTTAGATGACTGTAGCCTGTATCAGGTTGGTATGTAGCCCAAGCTGTACTGAAACTTACTATGCAGCCCAAGTTGTCCTTGAATTTGTGATTCTCCATAGTTTCTCCAGTGTTTATTTTATTTTATTTTTTCAAAGATTTATTTATTTATTTTATGTATGTGAGTACACTGTAGCTGTACAGATGGTTGTTAGCCTTCATGTGGTTGTTGGGAGTTGAATTTTAGGACCTTAGCTTGCTCTGGTCAACTCTGCTCACTCAGGCCCAAAGAGTCATTTATTATTATGCATAAGTATACTGTGTCTTCCGACATGACAGAAGAGGGCTTCAGATCTCGTTACAGGTGGTTGTGAGCCACTGGGATTTGAACTCAGGACCTTCAGAAGAGCAGTCAGTGCTCTTACCCGCTGAGCCATCTCAGCAGCCTGTTTTTATTATATATATATGTAAATAATATATATTTATTTATTATATGTATCATTTATATATATATATTATATATATAAATAAGAACTATTATGGGTATATGCCATCTCAAGCAGACACAATGGAACTTTCAATAGATCCCTTAACTTCATGTTGATGATATAAAGAAGAACACGGACTTTCTGCTTTTAACTTACTTTGCTTTCTTCCCAGATTGATCTGTGCATAGAGTTACCACACTCCAATGAAAATATCCAAAGGTTTCGTATGACATGACAAACTGACAGAAAGAGAGAGAACCTTTTAAAAGAACTAGTTGGAGAATGTATACTGGCTTACTTTGAGACTATTTATAAAGCTGCAAAGGCAGCATGCTCTGGGCACCCAACTGACAGAACCCGAAGGGTCCGTGCACACAGCAGCTAGTGCATTTCTGAGCATGGCTCCAAGATGTTGGGATGGGATGGGAGTCTTACACCTCACACACACACACAATTCACTTCAAAGCATCACAGGTATGAATGCAAGAGCTAAAGTAACACTGGGTTGCATGTTACCACGCGCGTGTAAGCATGTACGTACACACACACACACACACACACACACACACATAAATAAAAGGTAAATACATATTTTAAAAACAGAGAAAGGTGTGTGCCACCTCTGCTCAACTCTTCACAGGTTTCTTAAAGTCTCAGTTCCCATGTAACTATAGGCTTCACTGAATATCCTGAAAGAAATGATAAACTTGGCTGTCTTAAAATGTAATGGCTGACCCAAGGGTAGCCCCACCTCAAAGAGAGCCTGTTTAGCACACGTAGGCTCTGGTTAAACCCCGGGCCTCCACAGTTCTCACTCTTCGGAGACCACTGACGGAAAACAAAGGTGAGCCATAGCCTTTTGAGTAACTTTAAATTCCCTTCTCTTCTGCCTGGGACTCTAAGATCCTAAGGCAGGTTAGTTAGTGAGTGTAAGAATACTCAGAACAGGAAGGAAATGGTCAGCTATCACTGGAGTCCAGCCATAACTAGAATGCAGTCCTCCCCATGTCTGGTCACCAGGCTGTTTCTTGAGAAAGAGCTGGGTACTGTCAGGACAGAAGTACCTGGATGGTGATGGTGCCCTTCTCAGCATCCGTCTGAAGGTGAATCTCCATTTCTGGCAGCACCTGGCCTTCACACACCAGCTTGTGCCGCAGCTTCTCCAAGGCATCACTGGCATTGGAGATGAGCTCTCGTATAAACACCTAGGGAAGGGGAGCAAGAGGAAGGAAGATGAACGAATGGCACCAATTGAGACCTGGCTGCTGAGTTTGTAATGGTGACAGCTGATGACCGGCACACAATACCCAGTCTCCCATGGTGGGTGGCATCTCCTCAGCACATGCTCTGTAGCTAATCTTTCCTTTCAGGATGTTCAGTGAAATCTGTAGTTACATGGGAACTGAGACTTTATAAAACCTGTGAAAGAGATGAGCAGAGGTGGCACACACCTTTAAGCCCAGTACTCAGGAAATAGAGGTAGGGAGATCTCTGAGTTCCATGCCAGCCTGGTCTATAGATTGAGTTCCAGGACAGCCAGGGAAACCCTGTCTGGAAAAAAAATCAAAATAAATAATAAATAAGTAAAATAAACCTGTGATGGGCCCTTTCTTTTTTATGGAGGAGGGGAGGGGGCTCCAGACAGGGTTTCTCTGTGTAGCCCTGGCTGTCCTGGAACTCACTCTGTAGACCAGGCTGGCCTCGAACTCAGAAATCCGCCTGTCTCTGCCTCCCAGGTGCTGGAGGCGCCACCACTGCCCATCGATGGGCCTTTTCTTAATTGACTTAACAGGATGGTAAATGTTCCCCAAATAAGTCTCTCCTACTCTGTGAAGAAAGAGACACTGGTAAGCCAGGCCCGGGAGCAGAGGGTGTAATCCCAGCTACTGAGGAGGCTGAGGCAGAGGACTGTGAGTTCAATACATGAATGCAAGGAAGCCTTGGTAAACTTAGTAAGACCCTATCCAAAAGAAAAAGAAGGGGTGGGGTGGTGGGGAGGCGGGAATAGAGGCAGAACAATGGTCCAATGTACACAAAGGTGTGATTCAAGCCCTACCACCACAAACACAAATCAACCGCTTCATTTCATCTACTGGGAATCAAACACTAAAGCCTTGATCTTCCTTAGAAATGGACGTCAGAGGCCAGGAAATCCTTGCAAGGTCTGAAAGCACCCTGATTCTACACAGAGCTCAAAAGAGCAGACAAGGAAGTGGGTAACATGAGACCAACAGGAGTGTTTCCTGAGATTCCTGAATTCTGTAGAATGGGTACCAGTCTACTTTAGAACCTTGGCTATTACTGAGAGCAGTGCAAGCAGCAGTCTTCCTCCCTCCCTCCTTCTTTCCTTCTCATGTCTCAGCCTCCTGAATGTTAAATCACAGGCATACAAACAGCCCCTGTTGGTAGCATTTCTTTTGGCTTTTTCCAAGCCTTGCCACTCCTATATGGGTTTTGCTATTGCTGTCGTTGCTGTATTTGAGACAAAAATTTCACTGTATAGACCAGGCTAACCTAAAACTCATAATTCTTTTGCTTTTGTCATCCTAGTACTAAGATTATGTGCATGTTTCTCAGCGCCCAACAATGAATGTTAATCTCCTCAAAAATAATGTCTAAGAATTAGATTCAGGGATACACATCTGTAATGCTAGCGCTCAGAGCTGGATGTGGGAGAAGTGAAGGCTCAAAGATTAGAGAGCTGCCATCTTCCAATATGAAAAGCACCAAATGTGCCTGCTCCAGGCCTTTTAGCCAAGGTGTATTGCTCTTTTGGTCACATGCATGCGAGTCTACAAGAAAGGTGCTACTGTGAACATCAGGCAACAAGCACTGGTCAAAAAAGGAATGCCCCTTAAGTGTTACTGTGGCCAACCTCCAAGTCTACAATCTCAGCTAGTGCAACAAGTTCAATGCAAGATTGCTGCCAAGGGAGCCAGTGGACATACTGAGCAATCTGAGAGCTGAGACAGCTTCCTGAAATGAGTGAAGGAAGATGATCAGGAAGCCAGAGACAAAGCACCTGTGTTGAACCAAAGTGCCAGCCTGCTGCACCACTTTGTAAGGACTAACAGGAGGAGCCTGAGCTGCTAGATTCGTGGCTTAAAGTGCTAAAAGAAATGAAAGCCCTAGACCACACTAAAGGAAAAAAAAAGCTCAGGACAGGCCAGTAAGGGCACCAAGTATGTAAAGGTACTTCTGTCTGATGACCTATGCTTGATCCAAGGACTCACATGGTAGAAGGAGAGAATCCACTGACTGCTCCATGAGCGTTCTTGAGCATGCACACAACACACACATAAATGTAAGAAACAGCTTTAAGTGCAAGGTCAACCTTGGCTACAAAGCAACACAAGACTGTATCTTGAAAAAAAAAAAAAACCAAAAGCCAAAAACCAAGGAAGGTTTTGTATTCCTCTCTAACCTGTACCACACAGGTACAGCCCTGCAAGTTCAGCTGAAGTAGAAAAACACAAGAGTTTCAAAGCACATCAACAGTCCAGCTGAAACAGATCAAAGTAGGTATCTATGCCAGGATTGGGGAGATTTAAAATTATCAGCAAAATTAACCCCCAGAGTTGATCTATGAAACCAAAACAGACCCTGTAAAATCTCCTTTCATTAGTGGATTCAGAGTGGGACTTGCCCTCAGCACAAGCCCTCTTCTAACAAGCAGAGGACTTGGACTAGGCACTTTCCTAGGATAGGACGGGAGCAGCCATGGTAGACCCATGACTGGCCTGGGGAGCAATGACATACATCCTACCTCTTTTTCTGAGTACAGGGAACGGGCTACGATGTCCAAAAGTTTCTTTGTCTCTGCCTGGAACTCATGTTTGGAGACAGAACCTGGTAATGAATCACAGACACAATCAATAAAACTGCATTTCCATTTATGTGGGAGAAGATGCTACTACATAACTTCTGAAATGTTTAAAGCTCTGACTTTTAAACACAGAGGGATAAGAGAAGTGGACATCGAAAGAATCTCTCTGAAACTAAAGGGCATGGAGCAAATCTTTGGTCATAGAGGGGCATGTGGGACACCCCTCAAGGCAAACTGTGGAGGCGGAGTTCCCACAACGTGTGCTTGGGACTCAGACTGGCATTAACAGTGTACAGTGTACTCTTCAAAAGCATTACTCAAAAGCCGATTGTAAAGCAGCTTCACTTCTCAGCATCAACAGTCTGTCCTTGACCCTGTCAAAAGCCAGAAGTGCAGCCCCTGGGCCTAGAGATGGTCTTCCTGACCCACATCAGCTGGGTCAGCATTCCCTTTCTGTCATGATCACCAGTTGGCAGCAGAGGGGCGAGCCGCAGTAGGGAAAAGCCAAGGGTTGCAGATGACGTGGTCGCCGGGCTTACCCTGCACAGCCTCAGTGTTGCTAATGATGGAGTGCAGGGTCTCCTCCTTGTCTTCAGCTGCCTGTGTGCTGTAAAATTGTCCTGCATGGATCCTTGAAGTCAGACTTTGTGTGGGGACCCTAAACTGGACTGTGGTCTTCTGAAGGTGCAGAACTGGCTTTCCTGAAAAGACAATCATGAAAAACAGGTGAGAATATTTTAAGGCAGATGTCCTAGCTCGCTTACATTGTGTCTAGATGTCTGGCAGAGACCACAGTGGATCTGTCCATCCCATGCTTGTGAGGATGAAGGCACAGCAGCTGTAGCAGTAGTCTTGGTAGCCTTCCCTCATATATAGAATGTCAAATAAATGTACTTTACCAAGAGGTACTTTACTGATCTATGTCTAGCCAGGAAGGGACTCAGAATTCCTTCTGTAACTTCCTGGCAAGCCTAGTGAGTCTTGAAACCTCAGGCACAGAACTAGATGTGAGGTGTCTCCACTTGGTGGGGGAATCAGCCTGCCTTTACTGCCACAAAATCTCTGCAGAGTTTATAGTTCAGCCAGATGGTGAACCTGACCAATACCACTCCTCAGCTCCAAGGGCCAGCAGGCAGGGCACTGGCATTGTTTAGTAGGCCTTCAAAGAGTAAACATGTGAGTCCCCAACAACTGGATTGGGGGCTGTCTCTGACTTGGACTGCCTTTTGGATCCCTTACTGTTAGCTGGGCTGCTTTGTCTGGTCTCAGTGGGAGAGGATTCGCTTAGTCCTGATGAGACTTGATGTGCCAGGGCAGGTTGGATGGTGGGTCTCCCCTTCTCTGAGAAGGAGAGGGTAAGTTGGGAGAATGGAGGAGGATGGGTTTGGGAGAAGAAGAGGGGGAGCTGGAATTGGGATGTAAAGTGAATGAACTGATGAAAATCAAATAAAATAAAAAGTCAACATCTTAGGGATCCACTGTCAGTCCTCAAGAGGTCTGTGTGAACATCTAGACTGGAAGGAAACACTCCCCTGCCAGCTATCACTCCTAACTTTTTGTTTTGTTTTGTTTTTTGAGACAGGGTTTCTCTGTGTAACCCTAGCTGTCCTGGAACTCAGAAATCCGCCTGCCTCTGCCTCCCAAGTGCTGGGATTAAAGGCATGTGCCACCACTGCCCGGCCACCCTTAACTTCTAATACATGTGAGGGAATAAAGAATATCCAGAAATGAGTTTATTTTAAAAACAAATATATCTGGGCCAGTGAGATCGCTCAGCAGGTAAAGATGGTTGCAACCAAACCTGAAGGCCTGAGTTTAATCCCCAGAACCCACACTATAGAAGGAGAACCAACTCCTGTTGTTGTCTGACCTCCACACATGGCAAATGAATGGCCACACATACAAACGAATATACATATAATTAATTTTTTATTATTTTAAATAATGAGCATGCATGTCTCTGTGTGTAGGTCTTTTATACACACCAGGGCCGGCAGAATAACAATCCACGAGGCAAGAAGGAACTACCTTCAACACAACTCAATAGCTGGTGTTTTCAAACTTCTAGAGCCTGACGTGGGGCAGTTTATAGTAGGCATAACTTCTAGAGCCTGACGTGGGGCAGTTTATAGTAGGCATATGTATAGCATA
>NW_022196894.1:475689-483281 GCF_008632895.1 Mastomys coucha
GACCCAGGGGAGGTGCTGGTATGGTCTAGGTCATGCAGATAGTAAGGAGGTCACCCAGGCTATTAGCCACTTCTGGTCCTGGTTGTGGGAGCCTGGTATGGCCTGTCCCAATACAGATCACCAGGTTATTAACCACCTTCATTTCCAGCCTCCTGGATGGAACACCAGGTTATACAACTCTTCCACTGGAAACACAACCCTGCATTTAACACTCCTGTTTTCTCTAGTGTTATCTGTGAGCACAAGGATCTCTGTGCTCCCAACATTTGCAAATGAGTTATGTGCACATGAGTGTAAGTACCCACAGAGCTCAAGCAAAGGCATTGATCTCTTTGGAGTTGGGGTTACAGTTAGGTATACTAGGAACTGAACTCAGGTCCTTTGCAAGAACAATGAGCATTTCTACCTGCTGAGCTATCTCTAAATACACTTTTGTGTGTATCCTAGAGCTATAGTAATGTGAACGAGCCACTACACCAATGCGCGTGGTGAAGCACAGCAGCCAGGGTGCCTCACACCTCCCTGGAAGATGACTGTAGTGACCTATGAGGACGTGCATGTGAATTTCACTCTGGAAGAGTGGGCTTTGTTGCATCTTTCCAGAAGAGTTTCTATAGAGATGTGATGCTGGAAATCTTTAAGATTTCCACTGCTAGCTGGGTGGTGGTGGTGGTGCACACCTTTAATCCCAGCACTTGGGAGGCAGAGGCAGGTGGATTTTTGAGTTCGAGGCCAGCCTGGTCTACAGAGTAAGTTCCAGGACAGCCAGGGCTATACAGAGAAACCCTGTCTTGAAAAACCAAAAAAACCAAAATGATTGTCACTGCTATCGGCTACAAATGGGAAGACCACAGATGCTGAAGAACATTGTCAAAGTTCCAGAAGACATGAAAAGCATATCATGTGTCACTCAGGATGCAAGCCATGTGAGCACAGGGATATGGGAACAGTGTACCTGTCACTCAGGATGCAAGCCGTGTGAGCACAGGGATATGGGAACAGTGTACCTCTCTCTCCAACAAGTTAGAAGACATGCAGCAGTCCCCGCTATCCTTGCCATAAGCACACTTGGTGAATGTGATACAAGTTTAAAAGTAATTGGGTTTCCAGTATGATTTTAAAAATGTTTTTGAAGATGAATGAAATGTGTAAGGGCTTTATCAAAAAATGTGATTTTTTTACTGCAGGTTACAAAGCTGACCTCCAAAAGGACTGCACATTTTGGTAAATGTATTCAGCAGCCTCAGTTATCAAGGCTGAAACTGTCCTGGGTACAGACTGAGGTCAAGTATACTAATACACTGTATGATAATACCCAGATGAGCCTGGGTCCTAAAAGCTGGAAGAAGGAAGGGGAAGAGTTAAAACCAGCATCACTACCCTTTAAGTGAAATCCCCTGTACATGTAGACCAGAAACAAAGGCGGACACAGAAGTGTGTGCACCTGTGTGAGTACATCCTACCTCATATGCATTTTCTAACCCTGTCTATAATATATATATATATGAATACTATATCAACATCAATGCTATATGTACGTCTCAGTAGTCCCAGGGTGACTGACAATACCCTGGGAGCAACAAGCACCATTAGGCTAGGGCCTTCTTCAACTGTCTAGTGGTAACTCCCGACAGGCCCTTTCTCAAGGACACACTAGTCCTGAGCAAACTGGAATTACTCTGCATCCCCCAATGAAGGAACAAGTGCTCTGTGGGGGGCAGATGTGAGCCTGGAACTCTGGTGCCATTTCTAAGTGCTGAAGAACTCAGAAATGAACCTGGGGTGATCTGAGCCAAAACATTAGCAGTAACTGACTACAGACTTCAGTCTAGCATGTATTAATTCATACTTTAATGTACATGGGATCGGGACAGCTTCTTCTTTCAGGGAAATTGCCATGGAATGATTAAAAAAAAAACAGATAAATCATGTTCAGATAGAAATTACTGACAGATGTCAGCAAACAGCTATACAATATTAGTGTATCCTAAAAAGCCATTTACTGATTTCAAAGAGAAAGTAATTTTACTATCAGGGAAAAGGCAGATCTCCTTTACTTGATTCCTACATCAGGAGAGACCGGCCAACATCATGATGTGACACATAACTCTAAGAAAATATTAGCTAGGGCTGGAGAGATGGCTCAGTGGTTAAGAGCCCTGACTGTTCTACCAAAGGTCCTGAGTTCAATTCCCAGCAACCACATAGTGGCTCACAACCATCTGTAATGAAATCTGATGCCCTCTTCTGAGTATGTCTGAAGACAGCCACAGTGTACTTACATATATAAAATAAATAAATCTTTATTAAAAAAAGAAAATATTAGCTAATTCCCAAACTGACAAAGATACACTATAAGACCAATGGCTGAAACTCCTCCTATGTATTGCAGTCCAGACAGGCAGACAAACAGACTGACTGAATGATTGATGAAGGAAGACAGAGGTGATACAATCAGGAATACAGGACCAAGAGTTCAAGGAACTGCCTGAACTAAATGAGACCCTGTTCCAAAAACCATCTGAGTGGCTGGCAAGATGGCAAAGTGGGTAGTGCTTACCACAAGCCTGACAACCTGACTTAGATCCCTGCAACCTGCAAAGTGCCCAAAACTGACCTCTGCACACACAACAGTAAGTAATTTGAATGATGTATAGCTATAATACTAGCACCTGAAGGACTAAGGTAGGAAGCCTAAGTTTCAGTCCAGTCTGAACTATATTTGGGAGACAGTCTCAAAATAGAAAAACAAAAACAATGACAACAAAAACCAAGCTCGGTCTACAAATTGTGGATGAGATGTGAATTCTCAGCTGCTGCTCAGCGCCATGGCTGCCTGTCACCACGGCTAGGGACTAACCACATGTAACTGAGTCCATCATCTCTATGAAGGGAGCCAAGGGACGGATGAACAGACTTCCTACAGCTGGTGTGGGCGACACAGTTTTGGCTACAGTTAAGACTACGGCCTACCCAGTAGCGGCTTTCACCAGCAAAGGTCATGAAACGATAGAAGAGATGGGGTGGGCTTTAAGATAAAAGCAGAAGACACAGTAAACAATACAGATGAGATTAAACGTCATAAGAGGTGTCTTCTACACAGGACTCTTTTTTTAGTATTCTCGGTGGCACTGGGGACCAATTCAGGGCCTATGCAAGCCAATTACAAACTGTCTTTGGGGGACTCTTTTTTTGTTTTTGTTTTGTTTTAAAGACACATTCAAATGCTGAAGAAGATACTATGGGACAGTTTTGCTATTAGAGGATACATATATAGACAAAAAGTATTTTGAGCACCAGAAACAGTGGCACACTTCAATCCTACCACTTTGGGAGGCTGGTCTCTGTGAGTTTGTGACCAGCTTGGCCTATGTAGCAAATTCCAGGCCAGGCAGAACACATAGTGAAACCCTGTCTTCCTCCCTGCACCCAATAAAAAAACCGAGGTGAAATTTGGCAGATTAAAGCTAATACTGAACTAAAAAGGCAGACTCTGGAACCGAAAACATGTTCCTAAAGATTTAAGCAATTGCTCACTCAAATCTGTGAAACACTAAAGATTTTTGTGGCCAACGGAACATTTAGTGGAGAATGAGAGCGACAGAACTTTGTAGCCATTGAAAGCTACTGTACCTGCATATGCGTAACATAAAAAATTGTGTAAGGCCGGGCGGTGGTGGCGCACGCCTTTAATCCCAGCACTTGGAAGGCAGAGGCAGGTGGATTTCTGAGTTCGAGGCCAGCCTGGTCTCCAGAGTGAGTTCCAGGACAGCCAGGACTATACAGAGAAACCTTATCTCGAAAATCAAAAAAAAAAAAAAAAAAAAAAAAAAAATTGTGTAAGGAATGCTAGAAACGTTAAGATTCTTTAGCACAATTCATACTTGACTTGAACCTTTTAATGTAAAAATAGTTGTAAATACGTAGAATTTCTGTGTATGTAACGCTAACATCTTCACTGTTACTTGAGTGCGGGGGGGGGCGGTAGGGGGAAGCATAGATTAAGGTTATTCTCTCTCCTTTCCTTGTTCTTTTTCAATTCCAGGGATCAAACACCCGGAGTTCACTGGCTCCCTGAAGTCCTGGGTTTTGTTCAGCGTAGTTACCCCAGGCCTTGACCTCTGCGAGAGCTGAGCGTGTGCACAGCCGCGTGCAACGAACTTGTCAACCCAAGCGCGGGAGCCTCTGCAATCAGGAATACCAGGGACTGACCAGAGCACGCTGTGGCTCCCCAGAAGCGACCACACTTTCCTATTCCCCGCCCAGCGTAGCAGCCCCGGCGCAGTGCGGCCTCAGACGCCGCCTCTGCGTTCTCGTTCCGCGCTCACCTCGCCGGACTCCCGCCAGCGCGGGGGCCCGCAGTGCAGGCTGCAGCCCGCGACCCCACAGCAGCACAGCCCGCAGCTCGCGCGCCATGCTTCTGCTCCTAAGCCTGTCGAACAGCCTCCAAGAGCGGTGATGGGGCCTTCCGCGGACGCGGTTCAGTGACGTCACGGCGCGCGCCGGGCTGTCCAAGGCGTTGCCTGTAGGAGAACGCGAAAGCTGCAGACCGCAGCGTGGGGGCCTAAAGACCGTACTTTTTGACCTTGGATCTTAATGACAAGGTTGCTGATCCCTTGCGTTGTGCTTGTGAGGATTATAGTGTTCCCGGCCGGCGCCTGCTGGCTGTCCTTGGGCGGGAGCATCCCATTCTCGAGATGTCACTACCCAGACTGGAGTGTGGATGCGTGGACCTACCCACTCAAGTGTTTTCTATGCGTTTGAGCCACTGGAAGACTCAAATACTGACAAAGAAATTTTAGGTTTGACTGTTACTCGCCAAATCATGAACTCAATAACTAACACCTCTGGACTTACCCGTTTATTGTCGCTTTCTCCCTACTAGAAATTTGTTTGGGGATCCAGGCCATAAACCTTGTCTCTAACGTTTGATCCAAACTCCAGCTGCTTCCTAAGCAGATTGCTTGTCACAGCCCTAACCCCAGAGTAAGGCCTTAGCGGGGAACTTTCTGACAGGTTCTCGCTTTATTCTGACACCAGATACATTTTCCTATGATCAAATGTTACAAAAACATTGAAGCTGCTGTCTAGCTTTTTACCAGACACTAGTTCCAATAGTATGGGCAGTTAACTCCCGGATCCAGAATAGTCTTGTAATGTTGGTATAAGGCATGTTTAGTTACTGTTCTAGACTGAATGTGTCAAGGATAGCTCCCACATTCTTTTTTTTTTTTTTTTGGTTTTTCGAGACATGGTTTCTCTGTGTAGCCCTGGCTGTCCTGGAACTCACTCTGTACACCAGGCTGGCCTCGAACTCAGAAATCCGCCTGCCTCTGCCTCTCAAGTGCTGGGATTAAAGGCGTGCGCCACCACTGCCCCTAGCTCCCACATTCTTGACTTTTATAGATGGAAATAGAAAAGAATGGGCAGATACAGGAGGTCAGACAGATGGCTCTGTATTTAAAGTGCCTGTTGCCCTGATAACTCCAGGAAATTGACAGAGCACTTTGTGCCTGTAATCTCAGTGCTGGGGAGACAGAGACAAGAGAAACCTTGGGTCTTGCTAGCCAACCAATCTACCTTAATATGATGGTCCCATGTTCTGTGAAAGACCCTGTTTCAAGCTTTAAGGTGGAGAGCACCTGAATACCTCACAATTATTGCCCCCAACCCCCAGCCAGGTGCTCCTGCCGGGCCCACATCCTTCACAACCAGCCCCACCCCTGCTCCCTAGTGTCTTTCCATGTTTCCATTTAGCAAAGGAAGAGGGATCTGGGCTTTAGTTAAGGATGGGGATGGAGGGCCTGCCCGGTATAAACTTCTTATATTCCAGGGAAACCAACTCTAGGCCCACCTGTGGCTCACCAGGAAACCAGTTTGGAACCCATGCATTAGCAAGGGCCAGGAACAGGAAATGACATACCACAAAATTCCAAAGGCCATCTACACTCTAGTACAAACTACAGCGGTTACCTAACAGTAGTCCACTTCAGATACCTCTTGACAACTGCCCCTTGATCTGCCTGGTTCCCCTTCCCAGATTGAAACTTGTAATACTTCCTTCAATGCTCACTCCAGGAAAGAGTATGTAAAGTTAAAAGTTATCTTGTTAGTGGCCCATACCTGTGCCAAGGACTGAAAAGTCCTGGGCAGTGTTCAAGATAGTAAAGGAATCCTGGCAGCAGGAGGGAAAAATACCCCCAAGAGATGGCAGGAACTGCTGGTTGTCGTCCCCCACCCCCGTACTCCCTGGTTGCATTCAGCAGACTTTCACAGATCTGTGCGCCCATATTCTCACTGTAACTTCGAACTTTCCATATTATTATCCTTCAAGGAACCTTTTTCTAATTCCATAGATAAACCTACACATACTGAAAATGTCTGTAGGTTTCCTTGTGGCAAGGGCTACAGAATACAAGGTGAAATATCTAAAAGCCATTTCAGTTTCCAAGCCTCTAGTATTAGTAGAGTTTTGTGGAGTGGACAAAGTGTAGTCTACTTGGCTGTATAGTAGGATTTTGTGGAGTGGACAAAGTGTAGTCTACTTGGCTGTATAGTAGGATTTTGTGGAGTGGACAAAGTGTAGTCTACCTGGCTGTATAGTAGGATTTTGTGGAGTGGACAAAGTGTAGTCTACCTGGCTGTATAGTAGAGTTTTGTGGAGTGGACTAAGTGTAGTCTACTTGGCTCAATTCTGTGGATGGCTAGGCTTACTTGACTCCCTCTGAATTTTTGTTTAGTGAAAAGTGAATTGTTAAAGATTCCATAAATCTTGTATAAACCAATGTGAGCATGATGAAAGCAATGTTTTAAACAATATAGACCAACTGTAGTCCTAATCCACTCACCACAATTCCCCGAGGGCCTATTTTTAGTTTTGGCTTTGTACCATTTCATTATCTGATCCTTATTTTCCCCACTGAGCCTAGAATGTGCAACAGAAATTAAACATGACCACCGCATGTAAAACACATCCAGCTCCTCTGTATCTTCAGTCACAGATGGGCAGGCAGACTATCCTTATTCCTATAATTCCCCAGGCTTGCTACAGTGTCTGGACAGATTTGCTTCCCAGTGCACTGTTCTTTATTTCCTGGCATCAGAGTGGCCACCAGCACACAATCAACTTAATTAGAAGTGCATATCCCCTTTCTTTTGTTTTAAAACACCAGCTTATTTTGTCATGCACCACTACAAATCTAATGTTCATTCAAATCCCATCCTTACCCACCCCACCCCCTTTAGTTCTTTCCCTATGTAAGCCTGACACCCCCCTGCCTCTGGCTCTTCTCTGATTAAAGGCATGGGCTACCACACCAGGCTAGCCCCATTTAATAGAAACCAAAACATCTTTGCACTCCAACTGTGCAGGATAACAGCATGTTACATGTGAATGTAATATTGGGTTCTTAAATGCTAGTGTTTCTTAGAGCCTCAAATGTATGTAAGGATACCAAGGATCTTCAGTCTCTTGACTGGTAGTTGAGCTAATGCTAAGGGGACCATTAGCCAATCGGAACCATCTTTGAATCCAAGCAGTTTTACCAGCTTTTATTATAAACACCAGCACATTTCAAGTTCCCTCTTTTTGA
>NW_022196894.1:484273-484450 GCF_008632895.1 Mastomys coucha
TTAAAAAAAAAAAAAAAGTTCCCTGGGAGCAGCAGACTAGGGGTAACTTAGTCCCCTGTCAGTGGTCCTCCTCTGAGAGTGACATTTACAGTATTCAGGAGCTACTATCCCCTGCTCAGGAAGGTACCTGTAACTCCATGAGTGGGTAAGACCATCAAGCAGCAGCCCCCAGGGTGG
>NW_022196894.1:484491-557892 GCF_008632895.1 Mastomys coucha
TGAAAAAAAAAAAAAGGCAGGAGCCCTCCCCACAGGGGCAGCTGACCAACAAAGAGGAGGACAGGAAGAGTGGGCTGGAGGCAAAGAGCTGTTTCTGACCCAGTGGTGACAGTCCTTCCTAGCATGGGTGACATTCACCTGTGAGTACTAAATATGCAAGGTGGCCCTGAGCTGTCCCTCACTCTCTGCACAAGGAGTTCCCCTTTCCTCCCTCAGTGGCCACAGTCTGGGACAGCGGCCAGCTGCCACTCTTACTGCAGCTCTGACTGCAGCCCGACCTCTCCACTCTGAGCACACAATCAGAACCATGTCTTACAAAGAACAGACTCCAAAAATAGATATAAATAAATAAAAACCTTAAACATTCTTACAGGGATCTTAAAGAACAGAATACATGTTAAAAACTTCAGTAATTTATATCAATTTTAAGCGATACTTTATATACAATGGGGAAAAAAACACATGCATAGTCCAAATACAATGTTGAAAACAGCATTTTCATAACAAAAGAAACCCCCGAACACTAAGTGTTAATACCATGTACATGAATTCAAGAAGGACCACCCTTTTTGTCTGTTGCACACAGTTTATTTAACAATATGATATAAGAAATGAGTTGGTACGTTACCATTCTATACAGTGATTGAATCTTCTTGAATTTTCTTATTTATAGTAATTATAGCGCTTGCATGATTTACACTAGAATTGCTTTTCCTCATTTCAAGTTTCACATAGAAGAAAGAAAAGACTGCTTCTTCTCTATTAACATTAGCATGGTCTAAGAGAGTGATCATCCCTATTTTTGTCTAAAACCAGTTTTATCAGAGAAACAAAGCAACAATTTCTACATCTGCAAGACAAGAGGTTGGCTTAAGCCAGCATGTATAGATAGATGTGTGGGTGTGTACATGTGTGCACGCCGGAGTCAATTCCTATCGTCCAGGGGTAATACTTGGAGATGCCCACAGAGTTCACTATAGAAAAAAATCTTCCCGCAACATCAGCTCGTTATCGGGACACATTATAAGATGCATTATTTCTGGAACCAGTTTCTGAGTATTATTTTTCTTCTCACTTTTAAACATAAATGTTTAAGTCTTGAAAATACAAATAAAAAATATGAATATAATGAACTTGTTTTTCCCATTAAAAAAAGGCATGAGTCACCAGCAATGACGACAAAAGAATCCAAACCCCCACCCCAAACAACAGAAAAAAAAAAAAAAAAAAAAAAAAGAGAAAAGCTGAGAGAAAGAGAGGGAGAGACAGAGAGACAGAGAGAGAGAGAGAGAGAGAGAAAGAGACAGAGACACCAGGTATTTAAATCAACTGGTTTTTAACAAAAAAATATATTCTTTGTATTGTTTCTTTAAACATCAATCTGCCCTTCCATGCTTGGGAGTCACAGTCCCATCTAGGCTTAATAAAAAGAGCCCAGATGCCTGGATTTTCAGTACAAAAAGTCCAAAAACATGAAAGGGGAGGGAGAGGAGAAAAACAAAAACAAAACAAAACAAACAAAAAACCCCCCAAAAAAACAAAAAGAAAAAACAAAACAAAAAAACAAAAAACAAAAAAAAAAAACCCCAAATCCCCAAAACAAAAGAAAAACAAAACAAAAAAACAAACACCCAATGCTCTCATAATGCTACAAACCCTCCACAAACTTTTCTAGCGTGTCTCCCGTGGTATCACCAACCAGGGACAGTTCACTGGACAGTGCGCTCCTGTTGGGGGTATTCAGCTGGGGGAGCATTGCACTCTGTTCAGGGTTTCCCAGGTGTCCCTGATCCATGGAGCTGGCCATGGTGACTGCGAGTCCGGGGTGAGGGGAACCAGTCTGGGGTGAAACATGGTGTGGTGAAGGCTGGGGCTGTATCCGTGGTGACGGGCTGGAATGTGGAGGTTGGGATTGGGGCCGTGGAGACTGCACAGGGGCTGGAGACCGCACCTGGTTACTAAGGGATGTGGCGATCTGCTGGCCAGGGAGATGTGAGGCCTGTGGCTGTCCTGAGAGCATGTGTTGCTGGGGGCTCATGGGGTTCGGCTGGCCTGGTGACCCAATTTGTTGCTTCATCTGCTGCTGCTGCAGAATCCGCTGCTGCAGGGCCTGCTGGATATTAGGGGTGCTGTCTGCCCCTAGCCCAGGCTGCCCCATCTGGCCAAGTTGTCCCATTGGAGCAGCCATCTGGCCCATGGAGCTGCCTTGGATGGGGAGGTGCTGTTGCATGCGTTGCTGTTGCATGGCTGGGGCGTAGCCTCCAGGTCCTTGTGGCTGCTGGAACTGGCTGTGTCCTGCCATGCCCCCAGCTAAGCTAGCACTGCTTTGCTGTTGCTGCTGCTGCTGCTGTTGCTGCTGCTGCTGCTGTTGGTGCTGTAGCAGCTGTCTCCTCACCATTTCTCGGTACTGTGGATTCATGTTTGCCATGTTGGGGTTGTGTCCCGGGTTCATGATGTTCAGAGCCTGTCCCTGGGGGTTCAGGCCTCCCATTGCCTGTTGTGGTGGAGGCACACCAGGCCGTGGCACACCAGCTTGCATTGCGTTCAGGTTTTGCAAGCTAGGCTGCTGGTGCATGCCAGGCTGAGGCTGCATACCAGGCTGGGATTGAAGTCCGGGCTGGGGCTGCATGCCAGGCTGATTGGCCACATACTTGGCTGTGCGCTGTTTGATGAAAGCTGCCATTAGCTGTGGGTTAGATTTGAGGATGTTCAGCACCTGCTGCTGCTGTTGAGGAGAGCTGGGTGACTTTAGGGTCCGAAGCAGGTCTTGCAGGGCACTTGGCGAGATGCTCCTTGGCGGCTGCACATTGGGCATTCGTGGCCCAGCCACCGCTGCCTGTGCCTGCATAGACATTACAGGCCTGGGCATGCCTGGCATCGGCTGCTGCTGAGGGATGGGTGCCTGCTGCCACTGCCCAGGTGGCATGCTAGACATGACAGGCCCACTGACTTGGTTGGGACGGGGCACATTCAGGCCCACAGGAGCCATTTGGCTTCCTGGGGTTCCCATACCAGCACGCCCTGGGGGCATGCCATTGTTGATGTTTGCTCTGTACAGGTGCTGCTGCTGCTGGGCCTCACGTTCAATTTGCCGGGCTGCTTCTACTGCTGCAGGTGGGGGCTGGGCAGGGGGTGGGGGAGCTGGCACCTGGTTGGTAGGCTTCCCAGCAGACACTATTGTGGGGGGCTGAGTCCGGGCTACATTAGGGAAGCCAGCTGGTGACATGTTTACAGGTGAAGGCTGAGGCTGGGCTGGGGGCTGTGGTGTTTGGGGTGTGCTGGGCTGCTGTGTAGGAGTCCCGGGTGGTGCTGAGGTAGGAGAAGGCAAACTCTGCTGAGGCACATTGCGGGTGTTCATGGTTGCCATTCGCCGGCGCATGAGCTGAGCCTGCTGCAGGCGGTGCTGGATCTGCTGCTGGCGGAGCTTGTGTTTGATGTTGAGGCAGAAGGGCACAGGGCATTTATTTTCTTGGCAGTGTTTGGCGTGGTAGCAGCAAAGAGCAATGAGCTGCTTGCACACTGGGCACCCTCCATTAGTCTTGCGCTTGCAGCCCTTGGTGTGCTGCACGACTCGCTTCATCTTCTGGCAAGACGGCAGCGAGCAGTTGGCATTGCGACACTGGCAGGCATGCACCAGGGACTGGATGCAGCGTTGGATGCTGAGACGCCGGGATTCCTGGGGGCTCTTGGACTGTGGCTCACCCTGACTGCTGCCCTCATCATCTAGGCCTAGCCCCCATTTCACCATCTTATGGGTGTGGCTCTTTGTGTTGTAGCAATTGATACAAAGGTCATAGTCCTGTAGACAAGAAGAAAAGACCAGCATCAGCACAGGCCCAGCATGAGCAGATACCCTTAGGCAAGGGGTACATGAAGGCTTGAGCAGTAGTTAATGGGTCCCTTCCTTCCTTATTTCATGTGCTTTAGGAAAAGTATCAAGACTTAGAACCTGAGACTTAACAGCAAGGACTAAGAACACTGGAGCCATTTACACCAAGCATTGTCAGTAGACTGTGACACACTATCTCTAGGAGAAACGATTCTTCCCCAACAACAGAAGCCCTAGTGGCTTAGAGATACTTGAACTTAGAAACTAAAAAGGAAGCATTAAATCTGAAGGATAGGAGCCTGGGAGTTAGTTCAGTGGGGAAGAGGACTAGATGGTCAAATATGAGGACCCGAGTTTCAATCCTCAACATTCATACAAAAATCTGGGTATGGCTGTGTGCTTTAACAGCAGCACAGGACTGGGTAAAAACAAGAGGACTGCTAGGCTCGTTGGTCAGTCACCAGCCTAGCTCAAGATTCAGTGACATTTCTTTTCTTAGGGAAGTGAAGTAAAGAGCTACAGAGTAGTTCTCCTCTGGTCTCTGTGCTCATAAAAATATGCTTACTCACAAATAATACACTCACACCCACCCACAGAATATATCTGAAGATGAAGTCCTATGGCTAGGCCAAGAAACTGTGCTCACAGAAAGCACACGCAAAATCCTAAAATCAGCAAAGCAAAAAGAAGATTGAGAAAGGTGTGTGTGTGTGTGTGTGTGTGTGTGTGTGTGTGTGTGTGTGTGTGTGTATGTGTATAAAAAATGGACAATGGAGAAGGAATAAGAGGGGATCCGACTGATGACAACAGGGAACAAGAATTCAAAGGTAGGCAAAGAAGGAAGGGCTAGGCAACCTTTGACCAGGCCAGGACAAGCTCTACTAGGGTGAAGAAAGCTACCCATAGGGCAGGAGGCAGTGAGAACACCAGGGGCTTACATTAAGTCTAACCATTCTGTGATCCTGCCACTGGACCTGATCAAAAGTGCCAACCTGCCAGCAGGGTCAAAGGCATCCTTAATCACTTAGCAAGTCTAGAAAGAGGTAAGTACACTGGCATCCCTGTTCTGCAGAGCTCTTTGCAGCCAGGCTGCCTTGGTGTCTGGCCTGGAGCTGTGGCAGCCAGGAGCACAGATTAATAAAGAGGACAACAAGGGTGCCTGCCACTCCTCATCCCGGGAACAATAGCACAGACAATGTTGTACACAGATGCCAACACCTGCATCCATTTCTGGTACTGCAGGGGAAAGTGCTGCATATGGGGGAAGGCCAGGAGATAGATGGTAGGACTTACTTACCTCACACACAGTGCAGTGCCAGCGTGTTTCTACATGGTGTTTGCACTCATTGCAGGTATAGACAAAGCGGTCCTGGCCCTGTGTGTGCAGCTCCACCAGCATGCACAGAGTGGACCATTTGGAGCGGCGTAAGGAAGAGAATTCCCAATGCTTGTCTCTGGCCAGGGTGAGGAAGGCATCACGCCCATCCATGAGGTCACAGCTAAGCAGGGGATCAGGGTCCACGATGGGGGGCTGAGTGCTGATAACAGGCCCAGCATGCAGATGAATCACAAAGAAGACCTGAAAGGAGGAGGTGCATTAACCCCACAGAGAAGCAGCACACGCTGAGTGCAGGGCCACATCTTCCTGTGGAACAGGAGGATAACCAAACCCAGGGACTGCTTGAGGTTCTGATTTCCTGGGATGGAATTTAACTGATAAAAAGCCAAACAATATATTAACAAAGTACTGTTCCAGCACCTCCCGTCCCAGGCTTGTGCAGGACAGCCCAACCCCACCCACAGATGCCTGTTGTTTCTCCGGGTACGGAATACTCTCAGAGCTCCCACCAGCCTATGCACTACCTCCTTGTGCTTCTCCATGGTGGCATACAGCTTCTGTGACAGGTCGTTGGAAACATTGGGCATGCTGGGCTTCTTCTTGTTGGCTCGGCTAATGCTGCTTTTGTTTTTGTTGGTCTTCTTGTTGTTCTTTTTCTTGGCATTCTTGCTGTCACCCTGACTGCCCTGCAACCACATGGAAAGCTGTCAGACCAACACCCATTTCCTAGGCTATGGGGTTCCACAGACCTCATGTGATCTGGGCCATGTGCTACTTCCACAGGGCTAAGAATGGAATCCTCCCAGCCTAGCCACGGCACCTGTATGTCTGGTTACTCCTCCAGGACATGAATTTGCAATCTAAGCAACAGAGGAAGTTTTCTACCAGTCCCCATAACCCCACTGGCAGGAGTGTTCCATCCTGCACTCTCAGTACCTGGTCCTCTGCCTTGGGAAAACCTGCTCATTTATATACATTTTCAGAAGACACAGGGAAGGTGTAAGTGGGAGGCAGCATCAGGAGAGTCTTTCCCACTCAATACCTCTCCTAGGATAGAGTATGTCTAAGCTTGTCTTGCAAGCTGTTGTTACTACATTCATTAGACTTAGTTGAAGTCTAAAAGGGACTCACTCATTCCCTAATTCAAGTACTCCAATGATCCGAGGGACTCACTCATTCCCTAATTCAAGTACTCCAATGATGCGACTAAGAAAAGAACTTGAGTGTCACTCACTTAGAATACAATATAGAAAAGCTAATCTGATCCAGAGACACTCTTTACCCTGTAGTACTAGGGTAAAACCTAGAACCTCACACATGCTAAGCACGTGCTCTACCACTAAACTATAAAGTACACCCTCAGCTCCATAATCTCATTTCTTTTAACGGATGCTATAAAACCTAGGTTTCAAACTCATCACGCTCCTGACTCAGGTTCTTGAGTCAAATTATTTAAAAGAAAAATTACTTATGTGCATGCATGTGAGTGTATTTGTGAGTGTGCCACAGTGCCCACAGAGAGGTCAGACAGTAGTTTTTTAGGTTGAAGTGTTCTCTTCTACCATGTGAATCCTGGGCCATCACTCATGCAGCAGGTACAAATAGACTCATTTTGGTGGCCCTCAAATTTTATCTGGGATTTTTTTTGAGACAGGGTCTCAGTATGTAGCTCAGTAGCTCACTGTGTTCAAGTTTTATATATAGATGAGATAGATATGAGACAGATCTATATATACAGATCAAGCTGGTCTTGAGTTCAAGGAGATCTGCCTGCCTCTATCTCCCAAGTGCTGGAACTAAAAGTGTAGGCCACCACATCCGGCTTCACATCAATATTCTAAAGCAATGGAGTAGGGAGTGGTATATGCCTTTAATCCCAGCACTCAAGAGACAAGACGAGTTTAAGCCAG
The DNA here is from genome assembly GCF_008632895.1 of Mastomys coucha. Classification (NCBI taxonomy): domain Eukaryota; kingdom Metazoa; phylum Chordata; class Mammalia; order Rodentia; family Muridae; genus Mastomys; species Mastomys coucha. The sequence goes on from NW_022196894.1 coordinate 491,570, forward strand.
CCAAAGCCACACCCCTGTCATTAAAAAAAAAAAAGAGAGAAGAAAATTAGTTTTGATCATTTGGTGCAATGCACTTTGGTTATTTTTCCAGGAGAGTTTTACCTGTGTTTGTGCTGAAGTCTTTCCCAAAACTGTGGTTGAATACATGATATGGTGTCCTGTCTCCCCTATTTAATACCACCATAAACATTCCTCTACTTCCACTAACTTGAAATTCCAAATTTTCTTATTTTTTTACCTTTTTTTTTTCATACATGCATAATAGTATGTTTTGACTAAGCACTCTGCCCCCACTTCCTCTACTCCATCTCCTCCCAGAGAATCTGGATTTTAATGGCAAAGCAGTACCCCCCTACAAGGCATTGGCCATACCTAAAGTTAACCCCACTAAAGGGTCATAGATATCCTTGAGGAAGACAAGTCCTTGCCCACAGCACCTAACTGCACACAAAAACAACAGCAGGTGGACTTGTCAGCACTTTCCCTAACACATGCTAAGTCCTTGGGTACCGAGTGAAGGCCAGCTTGGGCATAAGACAGGCCCTCTGGATTTACTGACACTAAGCCAGAGGCCATCCTCCATGGCTCAGCTTGTTTTGTATTCCTTCAAGAGTCCTTTCGCCCTTGGGAGCAGGGCTGTTCTTGTGCTCTGCTGTGCTGTGCACCATGACTCCTAAAGCTGGACTTACATTCCACTTCATCAAGTGATGTCACTACTGTCCTTTATAAGACCAGACAAATTGTTCTGGGTCAGGCCACCTTTTTGCTCTGAGGCATGGTTTGGCCAGTGGTCTCTTGGTCACTTGGTCTCCACTACAGCCTACCCTGTGCCAGTCACTGAGACCTGCTTGTTCTTTTAAGGCCAGGTTGAACATGGCCCCTCTTCTCTAGCTTCCTTCTGAACCATTTTGCAGTACAGTAAGAAACCAAACTTCGGTGAGGACCAGTCAGATTCCTCAGAAGGTGAGAGGAAGTTGGACAATGGGGACAGTTTAGGAGCTCTTGGGAAGCAACAGGGACGCAAACTTGTTTCATTTAGCCTGTGCTTTCTCTGATAAAGCTGTCTTTTTGAAGACGTAACTCAGTGTGCCCAGTGCTCGGCATGTTACTACTACTCAACAAATCATATGTGCACTGAGTATGCATGCTGACCTGAGGTTTCAGGTGTTGCCACAAGCTGCCAGCTCTTCTAGACCTGCTGGAGCCCAGTCTCAACCATGTTCTTTGGAGCACTGCAGGCATCATTGCAGCCCACTCTTTCCTTCTCTATCAAAGAACGTTTCAGCTTCACACAAGACACTACTTAATTCATGACTTCTCATATGCCAAACATCCTCCACAGAATTAACTATGCACACCCACTGAACCTACAACCATAACCACTGTCAGCTTACACAGTGCCTTGTGATCTTCCTCCACTCCCCTGAAGACCCCATCCCCATGACTCACATGGAACCTCTATGTCATTGTCTCAAAAGCCACCCCAGGCCTCCTGCTGTATTCTTTACCTCAAGCTCCTTTATTCTCAGAGTTGCCCATCACCTGAAAACACACTATGCAGCTATCCAGTCCCTTCCTATTCCTCCTAGTGTAAGATACCTGTTGTAGCAGAATATGGTCTTGTTTAGTTCACTCTGTACTCCCTGGTACACAGGGATAGCAAACAGTGAACAAGAAACACACACACACACACACACACACACACACACACGAGCCGCCACAAGGTTTAGCACAAGGTCAGCAGTTCAGTGGCAGTAACTTTCAGAACACTTGCAAGTAAATTCCACCTTCCTCCTGCTTTCCAGGTCTAACCACCAGTCACCATGGGAAGTATCTCTTGTATAGAGACATCACATCTGCTTATCATTGTTGATGGTGATAGTCTATGTGAATGAGAACGTCACCACAGAAACAGTGTAGCAGACGAGTACTGCCCACCCTGCCACTCTGCGGGGCTGTACCTCAGGAGTCTCGCTAGCTGCAGTACTCTCTTCTTTTTTCCTCTCTTCTTCTTCTTGTTCTAGCTCCTTAATGCTTTCTTCCAGCACATTAGGCCAGAAATCCCCTTCAAAATAGGGCAACTCCTTGGCACTCGTGAGTCTGTCTTCGTTGGCTTGTTTGAAGATGTCCTGGGAGGAAGTAGAATAGAGGTGGGGTGAGGTCCCTGGGTGTGTTGACTGAAAGGCCACTGCTTTGACCAACTGTACAGTTGATTCTGCAGTTTCACCAGACGCTTCCAGGCTCTTGCTTTCTATTTCTTATAAATGATTATAATTATAAAGCAGAGTGCCAGAAAAAAATACACAATGTATGTCAATCAGCTGTGGCAAACCCAGCACCTTCCTTCAGCAGGAGTACCTTATAGTCGTTAATGATCCTCTCTGCGAATGCCTTGTCCAGCATCTTCTTGTACCACTCCTGTAGTCGTTTTGGTTTGGGGATTTTCTGGTCAGGGGGATGGCAATGAAAGATATAGTCATCTCCTTCACTTGGGGGACAGGCCCAGATGTGTCCTGTCACATACCTATAGGATACATATGAAGAAAGCCAGACAGAAGTGTCAGTGAATTCAGATCTACTTTTGATGAACTGTAGCTTAAGAACTTAACTTAATGAACTAAAGAAAGAACAGAAATAAATATGAGGATAGACAAAAATAAAGACCATAATGCTAGTGTAATTCTTATAAAATACTTGGACTCCAAACCAGTATGTGAATGGGGTGGGAGTAGAGGCATTATCGTTATCACTTGCAAATTCAACCCTAGATTGAGTTCTGAGCACTTTGCTCTCAGAAATGCATAGAGCTGAGCCTGGCAGGGCACAGTTAGGGGATGTGAAACACCAGTTTCCTCCTTACTTCCTCCTCCTGTGTGCACTGGAAAGGCAGCTCAAGCAAGTAATTCATGTCAAACAAATCTTAGCCACTCCGTGAAAGGCACTTAAGCAAACACTTTCAGGTTTGGGAAAAGAATGTGACAAGTGTGGTATATAAACAGAAACACTGAGTATTGAATCATGATTGCCAATTCTAACAGAAGACCAGGAAAGACAAATGTACAGACACAAAGTCGATGAGTGGTCATCTGCAGGCAGGGGAAGGATAGTGAGAGGGCACAGGGCTCTGCAGGAGTGAGGGTACTTGGAGACTGATTAAAGGGAATAGTTACACCAATTAAGAACACTAAAAACTACTGACTCCAAGACCTAAAATAGAGGCAATAAACATGATATGAAGATTATGCCTTAATAAAGTGGAAAGAAAAGGAAAAGCGAGCAACAGCAGAGTAGACACTGCGCTCTGGAGTCAGACACGTGGGAACCTCAGCAAACTTCTGAACCAACCTTGATATGTTAGAATAAAACACATAAAACTAAATAAGAAAAAATAGACAAAAATGTTTTTATTGATTCTGAATAATCCAGACTCACCCCAATTTCTTCACATACTCTAGATATCCAATGAGGATCTCATGGTAAACAGCTGTCCGGAGGCAGCGGGGCCGGAAGAAATGAATACTGTCCAGATAAGATATGTATACACGCCTGTGGGGGTTGTGGGGGATGGATGTCATTTTTATTTTTAACTTGAGGTACCCCTCAAGGTACCCCTCAAAACAAACACCAACACCTAAAACCCCCCCGAAAAATAGGGTTTGATAGTAGCCACAGGCCACGTAACAAGGTGTGAAAAACTCTTATCACAGTCCCAGCTGAGAACTAAACAAACAGAAAGAAACCCTGCCATCCAACAAAAGACATGGAAACTTACCCCCACCCCTGGGAGGGCAACTTAGGAAAATCCACTTCTTTGCCCCACTCACCCAAAGTCCATGCTAAAACTAACTCTGGACCAGAGGCAGTTAGTTTGAGCAGGGGCATATAGCTGTTGCTACCCTGGCTCCCAAGTGACCATCTTGGTGAGTCAAAACAAGACTAAGGCCACATACAGAAAAAGCATGCCATACTACCATCAAGACCCTTCCTCTCGCCAGGTGGTGGTGGCGCACGCCTTTAATTCCAGCGCTTGGGAGGCAGAGGCAGGAGGATTTCTGAGTTCGAGGCCAGCCCGGTCTACAGAGTGAGTTCCAGGACAGCCAGGGCTACACAGAGAAACCCTGTCTCAAAAAAACAAAAAAACAAAAAACAAAGACCCTTCTTTTCCTGAGAGTTTATGGAGAAAACAAACAGCAGCAGTAACAATGAAATAAGACAACAGCTAACTTGTTAAGTCGGTTAACTATAGCTTTCTCTTACTCTAGTACCAAAATATACAGCTCTAAGATACCTGAGCCTTGATCACACAAAATAGGGCTAAAAGACACATTCAGAGATGATGGATGACTACCTTGTATTTGGTGGGGGGCAATCAGAGCCATATTCTTGCACATGCATCCCAAAAAAGCACACATCAACTCCATCGATCTCCTCAAAAGCAAAGAGTGCTTTGGTGCGATATGGGAAAGACTCAGACATTTCTCCCGAATCCACGAACCTGGAAGGAGCCAAAGACTGGTGTTTACACAAGTGTGTTCCAACTGCTTCTGAGCTAAACCTGCTCTGCAGAAGAGCTCAGGGCTTGGCAACCTCTTGCAACAGCAGCCATTGCTATGACACTGCTGTGTCACGGCTGTGTGGCAGCTCTTTCTGGTTCTTAGGGAAGGGAGTGGCATCTCTGCTAATAAATTGGGATTCAGAAAAGAAAGTCACAAGCTAGCTGCCACAAAGTTTCTATATAAGGATATCACACTTGGAGTCCTAAAGAGACAGGGGTAGGGTCTACTCACAGTTTGGGATATGAAGAACACAAACCTTGACTTCATTCCCGGCTTGACCTCCACCGTCTTGTCTGAGCTGGCCACCACTCTGACAAAAACCTCCCCAGCTTCAGGGTGATTCTGGCGCCGCAAAAACTTGTTCACTCGGTCTTCCAAGTGGTTTCCCAATCGTGTGGTCTGCAGCCCTAAAACAGTTTTGAAGAAACAAGATCAGGCAGAGCTGTGGAGGCTATTCACCTCTGCTACTTTCACGGACTAATAGCAGTTTTGTAAGAACAGAAGAGCACCGTCCTGTGACATGAATGTCTTCTGAAGGAAAAGGAGATGTAGGACTTAAGTACTTTGCTTCTTGTCAGCTACTTATCTGTCCATTTCTAACAGTAAGCAACAGGAGAGCCACAAAGATGGCCAGAATCTGACAAAACTGAGGACACTGGATTCATGGCCTTTGCCTCAATTCCTGGGTACCTCAGCAGAAGCTTGTGGGACAGGCCCTGCCCTGGACCTATGCCGAGCAGAAGTCTTTTGTGTGGAATGTGAACTATCTCATGGATGCCAACAGGCAGACTACCTATGACTCCAGAACTAACTTGAAGAACAGCAACAAGGAACATGACAGACCCTTGGCCCAGTCAATGGCTGGGTTCCCTTCTACCTAGCTCACTTGCAGTCTTAAACAGAGCTTAGGACTCCAGGGCAGTAATCCAGCCTCACCCAAGAACTGCTCACTGCCTTCAGAGCTAAGTGACTATTCTGACAAGCACAGGTGTGGGCCCAAAGGGCCTCACAAGACCACCATTCTTGCTGAAATCCTTGAAGAAAATTCTCTTCATTCTCACCCATACACTATAAGACAGCAAGCCTTGTCCCCATAGGAGACAGCCTGGAGCTCAAAACCGAAAACAGCTCTCAAAAGCCTGTGACAGCATCCTTTCTGGATAGGGATCTTGGTTCTGAGCTACTTGAGAAGGATCTGGCAACAAATGTTCTCTTAGTATTTCTGAAATCTACTTTCTAAGCTTTCTTAACTGTTATTGAAAACATGAGCTGATCATAAATGGATCAAGCTGAATGACTCCAATGAAAAATGTACAAAGCACTAGAAAAACTTACACATGCTGACCACTCCCTCACATTGAGAGGTTACAAAAAAAGTGGAGACTCTAAAGAAGTTCAAAGCGCACAATCCAGGAAACAGAAATCTTCAGTAAACTTACTCTTAGCACTGAATTTGTTTTCTTTCCGAGGTCTGCCAGTTTTCTTCAAGCAGTTGTCACACACAAAACTGCACAACAAATAATGGGTGTGATCAGATAATACTCAACAGTGTATGTTGCCAAACCAGTGAAATGCAGCACTGAAATACTCTGTTGGCAGTTGAAATCACATCATTGTGAAAAGAGTTAGTAGACAGACTGGCTTGGAGTCTACAATTTGTAAAGCAGGCAAACACAAGACTTAAATTTAGAACCAACTGCCATATCCCTTAATTGCTGAATTCTTGCTGACAATGAACAAGACTTGGGAGCACAGCCACCTCCCCCGTGACTTATGCACAGCTGATGCCCCTTCCCAGAGATCACAACAAATCACGCACCCTGAAGGCCAAATGATGTCATAGTGTAGAACGCAAATCTGATGCATCTTCCGGCCACACTCTTTGCAGTCAACAAAACTAGAGACAAGAAAACCAAGTTATACACCAGGAGCCACAAAGCCACAGTCTCCAACAGGAACAAGAATGTATGGCATACGCTGTTGTCTGAGCTGCTGTTAGGAGCTCTGTCATCATGCATGTGTTGAGTAACCCATATGTGCTTTAAACAGTCACCTATATTAGTTAATTTTATTAGGCAAGAAACCCCCCCCCCCCCACTTTTTTTCTTCTGAGAAAAAGAGGTCTGGCCATGTAGTCCAGCCTGGCCTTTAGCACGTGATCCATGATTCTTTATTTGGATTCTTGGGATTGAAATCAGATTTCCCCATTTCCATAGCAAGATCTTTCTCCATTAAGCAATCTTGCTGGTTCCTAAAACTTTTGTTTGTTTGTTTGCTTTTCAGACAGAGGTTCTCTGTATAACAGAACCTTGGCTGACCTGAACTCACTTTGTAGATCAGAATGGTCCTCAAACTCAGAGATTTGCCTGTCTTTGCTGGGATTAGAGTTGTGTGCTACCATACCTAGCCCCTGAAATCTTATTTTTAAAAGTTACTATGATAAAAGTATTATTTCACAGTCCAGTGACTCTAACATTACTATACCCTTCAAGACTATTCTTTCTCTATGTAAATTTCAAGTACCTAAACAGGCTTACAAACCAGGGAAGTATTTTCAGTATTTTCCTAATTCTCAGACCCTCTACTCAAAAGCTACGGAAAGAAAAGTAGCTAGATGGCATCAGCCTGAAGCACAGGAAACATCTGCTCTGAGTTGGTGACAGAAGGCATCAATGCTAACAGAAAGTGAATAGGCTTCTCTGAGTACACTCAGTCTCCTGGTGCCACTTACATAATTTAGCTACAGCCTCTTCCAAGAGCATTCTTATCACTCTCAAGAGCAGACTCCAATAGGAACCCTCAACACCAAGCCACCAAGTGGCCAAACCTTTTGCTTCTTAGTTTAGTGTCTCACTGCTACTGAAATCCACATTACAGGAAAATTTAGGGCACCAGAAAGCACCCCAGTTTCCTTGAGAGAAGCCAAGCTCTTCTACACAACCATCCAGCGATGGGATGTCCCAATCAGCCTCCTTGCTGCAGTTCTTTAGAAGGAGGACCCACATGGAACACCGTGGGACAGTGACAGCATAACTGGGTTGTCACAACCAGCTAAAGTTATGGTGGAGGTCCCCTTCCCATACACTGCTTGGTCATTTATGGGCTTCACTCCATTCTTCCAGTGCTATACCCCATCAACAAAGTACATCACCAATCTCTGAAGTAAGCTTGGTTGGCTTCTGTGCTGAGGTGAAGTAACTCTCTTGATTCACCCTATCTCTAGAGATAGCCCATTCAATTCTTTTCCCTCCATTGTCAGGAAAAGAAATATCAAAACTGTTATTTGTGTCTATGACAATCCTCTCCATGAAACCCCACTTACTATGGAGCCTTCTACCTCACAGTACCTCTTCTACCTCCAAGAGGTCCAGCTTTACTTGATCTCTGACTTCTTGCCTAGGTTGCACCTAAATCTCCCCAGGAGTTCCTAGAGACTGGAGACTGAAATCTTATGCTTCATGTTCCCCATACAAGTCCATTCAGATGGTCTAGGGGGTCAGTCTCTCTCTCTCTCTCTCTCTCTCTCTCTCTCTCTTTCTCTCTCTCTGTCTTTCTCTCTCTCTCTCTCTCTCTCTCTCTCTCTCTAAGTTTTTCTGTAGAAACAGGATCTTAGTTAGCCATCCTGCCCCAGCTTCTCAACTGTTGAGAGTAGAGGGGAGTACTACCCTACCCTGCGGTAGGGGTGGTCTTTCTTTCTTTTTTCTTTTTCTTTTTTTTGGCTTTTCGAGACAGGGTTTCTCTGTATAGCCCTGGCTGTTCTGGAACTCACTCTGTAGACCAGGCTGGCCTCAAAACTAAGAAATCTGCCTGCTTCTGCCTCCCAAGTGCTGGGATTAAAGGCGTGCGCCACCACTGCCCAGGGAGGTGGTCTTTCTACACTGGGATGTAAACTGTTTCTCTAAACATGTGGTGAAATTCATTAAGTGCCTCTATCACTATATCCCATGGGAGTAGATCTTTGCCCTCAGGCTTGACTGGCCAATCATTCCTGTGGCATGTATGTTTGGAGTATCTTGTGTTCTTTCCTTCCTTTATATTAAGAATGTTATGTCCTCCTCTCTAGCACCTGCTCTTAGGTAAGAATCACTGACTCCAGGAAGCCAACCCCAATGGTGATGCTGCTGTGCCGACACTAAAAGCCTTCACTTATGGAACCAAGCACACCAGGCCTCTTGCTGCCTGCATTCATCTGTTGCTACAGAAAGAAACTTAAAACCCACAGGAAAAGGGCTGGAGAGATGGCTCGGGGTGAAGAACACCAGACCCAAGTTCACCTCCTCCCAACAAACGTGGTTCATTGCCAGCTGTAACTCTGACAACCCATTTTAGCCTCCAAGGGCACATGTCCTGTATATAGATACATTTAGGCAAACAAGGATACCTATAAATACATCATTAACATGGGGGTGGTAGGTAGGGTTTGGGGATGACAACGACATGACAACATAACATGGAGACTCAGAAACAAAACTGAATTGTCACTAACGGTACAACTGTGTGTTGTGGGAACATCTCCACACAGCAGCAGCAGCATTCATCCTGTCCCTAGGTACCAGACAGGATAGAGGAAGTAAACCTTCCCAAAGGAAAAGTAGCACGGGTAGAGAGAAAGCATATTCCATTATAGCAGCTGACCTCTCTCTGGATCTAGGAGATTTGGGGCCAAGAGAACAAAGCAATTCCTGCAGGTCTCAGACCTGTCCTGAGCTTTCAAAGCCATTAGACATCAAAATTTGCAAATGAAGCATTCTCATGAGTGAAGGCAGTGGCACAAGACAGATTTTTAGATGGTGGTCTCAAGATATTTTCATTTTGGAATTTCTCTGGGATGATATTAGCATTTCAAGTTACTGCCTCTATTTATTTTAGAATAACACTAAGCAGTCCTTAAAGATGCCTACTATGACCAAACTCTCGAGATGTCCCAACAGAACTAAAACACCCACATAATCCTGTCACTATTAAAATCCAGCAATAGGAGAATATGTCAGAGAAATCTACTTTGAGTTTTAGATAACTTCCCGAAAGAAACCCTACTTTTATTATCCCATAACCTAATCACAGGTAGTGAATTTCCTCATCTAAGACTCAAGGTAAAAAAGAGTCAGGTATAGTAATGCACACTTTTAATCCCAGCACTCTTCAAGGCAAAGGCGATTTAGGATTTGTGAATTTAGCATAGCCAAAGACACAGAGAGAGAATCTGTCTCAAAAACAAACAAAGGAAAGAAAACAAACAAACAAACAAAAGGTGTGTATGTGTGTGTGTGTGTGTGTGTGTGTGTGTGTGTATGTGTGTATGTGTGTATACTCACGGTTCAGGATCTAAGGTATCATTTTTCTTCTTTTCAAATTGATCCTTGGAAATTGTCCTTATTTAAAAGAAAAAGAAAAATCTTAATGGACTGATATATATATATGTAAAAATATATTTCTCTACTTTTTTTTTCCCCTAAGAATATCTGTTTCCAACAATTATCAGCTTTACTCTAAGACTTAATTAAGACTCATCAGTATATGATGACAAAACTGTGTTGAGATTTGAGATTTAAACATGTTTATTCTCATCAAGTTCATATGGCCAATAGCTGCTAAATTGGACTAAGACCACAGCAGAACGGCAACATACCCTTAATGCAAGGTGGGCATCCAATGAGGATGCCCCACTTTAAAGGGTGGAATATCTGAGTTTCAATTGAATGTATGTGAATTACTTCTGATATATGCAATTATATAACCTTTTTTGGGGGGGGTTGTTTCTTGAGAAAAAGAGGAGTACTTGTGTGTGTGGGCGTGGACATGTATGCCACAGTGCTTGTGTGGAGATCAGGAAACAACTTTCATGTAGGTTCAAGGATAAATTTCAGGTTGCCAGGCTTGCAAGGAAAGTGTCTACACCTATCACTTCATCACACTGCCCTTCTCTGCAGCTTTAGTTTTTATTCTAAGCGACGTACAAAAACTTTCTAAGTTGGACATATCAATGATATAGTACATGGTATCTGACACTTGTGCACACTGTGCAACTCTTAAATTAGGCTAAACATACTAACCACCTCCAACACTTATCTTTGGGGGAGGAGTGCAAAAACTTTCAAAATTCTTCCTTGTAGGCTTTTTGAAATGTGTAACATATAACTGCTATCTACAGTCACTATACTGTGCAAGAGTACTCCACAGCTTTTGCTGGTATCTAACTGAACCTTAGCACTTATTGATTAGCCTCCCATTCCTACCTCCAACAATTCAATAACTCCAATTAGACCAAAGAACTAAGATGACAAGGGTAATGAATTATTTCTGGAGCATATGTTTCCTGCTTTGAGACCTAGTAACTCTGGAACCAGACTTCCAACATGATCAGAAACATGGAAGATTAGGGAACTTAGTATGTAGAAAAAGAGAACCATAAAATGCCCCAGCAGGCTAAAGGCAGATGGACAGACCAGCAGGCCTTTGGGTATTTCATAAAAGTCGAGTACACTTTGGTTTTCAATTCTCTTGTTATGGCTTGGTTATGCTGACACTCAAAAGGAACATTATCATAAGGTAATTGGATATATGTAGGAATGGGTTAACATACATGCTGGATGCAGCTAGGAAGCAAGAGTCGGACCACCAGTAAGGAATGATATATATAGTATCATTTCTTTCAGAATGAATACATATATTAATTTATATATATTACATTATACTAGAACATGTGGATACAGAATTAGAATCTAACCGCATTAGCTCAGCTGCTTAAAAAGACCACAGGTTTAAAAGGTTAAGTTTAACTCTAAATTTTTTTTTTAAGGTGGTGTTAGTGATATGTATATAAAACTTATTTTCTGTGGATAAGGCTGCCTGGCTTCTTAGATAGGAGGTTAACATTTTTCAAGCAAAGGTTACCCATCACTCTGAAGAAAATCTATCTGTCAGTGAGACATAGTTCAAAGACTAACTGAACTAATTCTGCTTTTAATGGAGCAAGATGGAGAATCAGTGTTGCTGTTGGCTGATAACTACACCTTGAGGTACAAGTGTCTTGTGTTCATGCAATCAGTTTATAATAAATGTGGATATATAGTCAATGTGAAGAAAAAGAAAACACAAATTGTACAAAACTCAAAATGGTATGTTCTGGCTTCTTCTTTAGTCATGAACATAAGGAAGGATGACAAGATCATACTTACGTCTGAGGTTGGGAAGGGTCGTCACCCAGGGTCACATTCTCGCCCTGGATCTCTGTGAAACACTTCTCACAGAAATGATACCTGTCAGCAAGAAGGCCATACTTGGGTGAACTGGTCCATCACAACATACAGCCACCCAAGCAACGAAGCCACCAATCAGAGCAGGGCAGAGCACCACGACGAAGGGGGGGCGTTGTTGGTTGATTGATGGGTCAGTGAGGACAATGAAAGGAACAGGGGCAGGTGGGGGAGGGCAGAATTAGAGAACAGGGAAGGGGACAAATAGCACAGACACAGAGGTAAGACGCAAACACCAGACAACACAGAGCAGAAAGCCAAGGCAAAGCATTGATTAGCATTCGGTCTCATTGCACGCATCATAGGCCATCATCACTAACAACGACAGGTTTGATCCGGCTCCAAGATGCAAATGCTTTCAAGGAGTGAATACTAGGATTGCATGGAGCCTAAATTTAGAAATCTGAATTTTGATATAAAAATCAAATATTGAGCCAGGGTTTAAAATAGAAAATTTTTCTTTCAACAACAGGATGAGAAAAAAGTCTTTAAAAAAAAGCAAGTTAAACTGGAATAGCTTTAGTTTTCAAAATGGAAATTTTATGCTTGACAGCGTCAGAAGTTTTATTTCCAGTATTAAGCCAGATATTTCAATGTGTGACAATGTTGAGCACCCAGAACCATTTTTTTGTAGTTGTTATTTTTCTCATATTAATCACTGAGTTAATAATTATGTTACAATACAAATGAAACCAAATCCACATTCTAGACAAACACTTAACAGAAATGCAAGTCAGGGTCAAAGACTTTCCAGCCATTTATTAATAAAGATATACATAGAAAAACTGATATATTGTATAAACAATACAATATATGCAAACCCATAAACAAGTTTGAAAAGTTTTGATTCATTTCTAAGCTTTGATGTGAATTTTGGTACCAGGACCAATCATTCATCTTGAATACATGGCGAATGACTGTTCTGCAATTTAAGTCAAGCAAATTTAGAGAGTTAATCTTTAAATAGCACAATCTGCATTTGAAAAATTCTCCATTCCAATTTCTTGTATGATAATAATATAGAGCCTGGGCTCATGCTGGTAAGTGAATACAATTAAAAATAAAGACTATTAAATGTTTGGAAAGGACATGAATGAGAAGTTAACAAAAAGCAGGTGGATTCTGCATAAAACAAGATGAGCACACGAAAATACTATAAAATAAACAAGCTGAATGGAAGTAAATTACATAGGCAAAAAGATGAGCATAAGCTAGCAGCAGCAGTACAATCAAATGCAGGTTTAGCTCAAAACTACATCTACAAGATGCCAAGAAGGATTAGTATTAGGGACACTGATGAGACTTAAGAGCACTGAGCTGAGCCCCAGTGCAGAGTGAGATGCAGTAACTGCTCACTAAATGACTCATTCACCACTCACCGGGCATGCTCATTCACTCCTTTCATCACTCACTCAGCTAAACAATGAGCCATGAGACATGAGGAGGGGCCCCCACAAGTCCCAGTTTTCGTTATCATTAAAACATCGAGCATTTTGTCTACAGACTTCACTAACTGACACATGCAGCCAATTTAAAACACAAAACTTCATTCAGAGCATTCATATCTCAAGTTTATCCAATTTTTCACATTCTGTTGATAAACAGGGCAGATTCACTGCAGATAACTGAGCTAATAATAATTTCCTGCCAGACAAGATTAAAAATTGAGTAGGAACAGACAGCAGTTTTGTATATTTTTTAATAAACCATAGCATTGTCCACAAGGACCGCTCAGCAGTATGGAATGAAACAACCACAGTCACAACTGAGTCTCGAGTTTAAAAACCTGGAAAAACTCAGCTATTTTAGTCAGTCATTGAAGCCTAGCAATATTCAGGACACAAGAATATGAACCCATCATTTTCCAGTGGTGGAAACTAATGCAGAAAGAGGCACTGATGATTGAGAGACAGCCAAGAGTGGCTAAGGAAACTAAGCTCCCTAAGGTACTCGACCAAGGCCCACTCCCGAGAATCTCAAGGTCACAAAGTTTAAGGGATGGGGTTAAGACTGTCACATGTGTCCCAGAGCGCTAACAGTGTAATGCCAGAAAATCCAGCCTGGTCATTAAGGTGAAGGCAGGCCTACGACCTCCCTTCATCAAGCTTCACTGAGAGGAGGATAGTGTACAGCAGGCATCTCTCTAAAGATGAGGAAACAAGTCTGATCTTGGATAACAGATGCCAATGCAGACTGTCTTATTTTGACAGTTTACACTTTATTCTCCCTAAAAATAAAGGTTCAGAGGTTGACTTTTAACCACTAATAGGCTGGAAAATATTTTGTCTAGTGTAAATGAAGTACTGTGATGAATATGGAACCACCAAGGAGAAATATTTCATGTAATCCAATGATAATGCAAACTCTGGTTTGCTAAGTTGGCACATGAAACTATATGGTGGTGTTGTGAGGGTAGTTTGACGTATGACTTTTTCAAATGCAGATTGTTTTAAGAACTCTATCAATATTTAGTTATCCATAGCTAATTTCTACATTATCTTCAGATAATTTATTAGAAAAGCTGTAACAGTTTCCTAAAAGTAAGTTACTTTCAAATTGTAAAAGGGTGGAAAACAAGTGAAAATGTAATCATACACTAGCATAAACATTAAGAATTTTACTTGTTTAAGTGTTGTGTTTTCCTGATTTAAGTGTCTAAAACTTCAGCACAAGTGACAAAACAATTATTTATTGGAACACAATAGTGTTCACAGTTTATTTTAAAACATTAAAAGCAATTAGTTAGAATGCTCATCACAAAACTTGGCTACTCCTTTCTTAGAATTATAGAGTATTAATGTATATTCTTCATTCTAAGAGCACAGAAGGAATGGTAAAAGCTTTTGAAATGTTATCAGATACAGGATACGACTCATATTTTCATTTAGGAAAAACACATGACTTTTGTTCAGTAAAAGTGGAGTTCTTCACAAAAATAAAATTGGGCATTCTAGGACTTCTAGAATCGTTCTGATTTGTCCTTTACCACTGAACTTTTCCTGATCATAGCTATCTGTTCAATTAACCTTTAATTATGCTCAGTAGATGGGCTCGGGTCTGTGGAATGAAGCAGCGTTCATTACTAAGCATCTATTAACAGTGAAAGGATCCAAGAGCCCAGACATTTAAAGTGGGTAGTTTCTTGTCTTCTTTCTAGATCAAAATTATGCTAGTTAAAAAAGTATCAGGTACAGTATTTTTCAGGGCATAATTAATACTAATCCATACAATCTTGTAACTCTAAAGCCAGGTATTGTGGTCTTTGCCTGTAATCCTAGCACTCAGGAGACTGAGGCAAAAAGATCAAGTCTGAGGTCGTCTGCAGCTACACAGTGAGACCCTGTCTCAACAAAACAAAACAAAACAAAACAAAACAACTTTATACAGGTCGCAATGGTCTTCAAAGTACATTCCTATGTACTATTCCATTGGAGATAGACCATAAGTCTGTTAGGGAAGATGCTATCAAGACTGTATCTTGGACAAGGTTAAATTTGATACATCATGAAATGTGCTAAGAGGGGATAGAACTCCTGTATGTATGGTCACTATGGGAGAACCCTATGGGGGGGGGGGGGAAGCTTATGGTATCCTTTTCAATTTTATCTTAAAATGTTTCTATTGAAAGGCTGAGGGTGGCACTGCATGAGCAATGTCCTGGATTCTATTCATAGCACTAAACCCACCACCACCACAGACCACAGACAAACCAAAACCTTCACAGCACCACCCTCAAAAACCACTGGACTTAGGAGGAGGAATGCTGAGAGAAACACGCTGGGTGCTCAGTAGCACAGGCTGAGTGCTCAGCAGCACAGGCTGAGTGCTCAGTAGCACAGGATGGGTGTTCAGTAGCACAGGATGGGTGCTCAGTAGCACAGGCTGCTCACACTGCACCTCTAATAGAGGTGACCTAAGTCAGGAGGGTCAGTCATACAAAGCTTAGAGTCTTCCTTTTTAAATTATTTGTGTTTCCACATGTGCACTGGAGATCAGAGGGCAACTTAAGGGAGTCAGTAGTCTCCTTCTACCATGTAAGAATGGAGATCAAACTATTTGGTCAAAGCTTTTCAACAAATGCTCTAATATCAAGTTCTTTTTTGGGGGAAAATAATTTCATAGGAGCCATCATGGAGATAGTTATATTTTTTTTTTTGAAAATTACAAGCATTGCTCTCTTGCCTTCTTGCTCTCGATGTCTTCTTGCCCCTTCCCCTACCCCTTCTCCCTCCCTCTCCACATGCTCATGCCGGCCTCTACTCCTCTACTTACTCTCTCTGCCTTTCTCTGTCTCTAATAGTCTCTTAACTCCCCTCCCCATGCCCTGAATAAACTCTATACTAAAGGAAGGAAGGAAGGAAGGAAGGAAGGAAGGAAGGAAGGAAGGAAGGAAGAAAGGAAGGAAGAAAGGAAGGAAGGAAGGAAAATTATGAGCATAACTCAAAAAACACACTTGAGAAAAAAAATTCAAAATTCCAAACTTGTCAGGCGTTTATACGTACGTACCTCTGAAATAAACAGCCTGCTTTTTATTATTATGGCCCAAATAAGAAAAGGGATAAATATCCACAGCAGTAAATCCTGATGTAATGCTAAAGCCTAAGACAGAGAACAGGCACGAAGCTCCCTCTGGGTCACAGAGGTTCTCATCTCTGGCTCAACAGTGCTGACTTTAGCCATGAAGCCCCTGTGCTGCAGCCACAGAGGTCTCCTAAGAGAACTCACAGAAAGGAATTTAATTTCAACTTCATCTTAGCAAAAAACCAGATAAACGAGTAGAAATTTAATTTTCAAAATAAGATCCAAACTACAGAATTATCTGTGAATTATTATTATTTTACTGTTCCTCTGTGTAAGGGGGAGATCTCTAGTCTAATCACCTTCACATTCCAAAAGGACGGCAGTTATTTTTCAGGAAGGCCTATCACTCTCAAACAATAGTATCTCAAAGAAAGTATTCTCTAAAGCAAACAAATAAAACAAAACACATCAGGGCCTTGCTATGCTCAGACCAGCCTCACACTGGAATTCTCCTTCTTGCCTCACCTTCCAACTAGTGGGGTACTAGGTTTACAAACAAGCCCAACAGGAGAGCTACTCTTGAACTCAATAAACAACACCAGCCATTCCTAATGATGTAGTGTTAGAAAAGAGTATTCTTGTGTTCTTTTTTTTTCTCAACTAATACATTTTTCTAACAGACCAGCAAGGCCAAGTGATGTAGATAAGCATTTGCTGTAGAATAAAATATAACTTTCTATTTTGTAAGTATCTTAAAAGTCATTTTAGGCTTTTCCAAGGTGAGTTTCAACTTTAGCTTCTTGGTTACAGTGTAATTACTACAGAGCTAGAGCTTCAGACTAAAGTAAGATTACAATTTTTCATTATAGATGTTTGCCTTTTTCCCAGACTGGGTATCTCTACATAACCTTGGCTGTCCTGGAACTCACTACATAGACCAGGCTGGCCTCAAACTCATAGAGATATGCCTGTCTCTGCCTCCAAGTGTTGGGATTAAAGGCCTGCACCACCATGCCCTGCAAATTTATGCTTTAAAATCAGGAAACCAAGGGGCTACCTGACTGACCAAGAGGTACAGAAACTGTAGCACTTTTTATAGAAATTTCAAGGAATAATAACACATACAAGCTATGGTCACATGCACAGCCCTTGCCCTAACAACTCCATTTGCTCTGGACTGCAGACCCTGCATGGTGCTTACCTGTTCTGATAGCTGTAGTAGGCGGCATCTCGAGGGATTGTACACAGCTGCTTTCCATAACAGCACAGAGTCTGTGGGGAGAACTCATACTGCAAAGACAACAAGAAAATACTAAACATATATTCAACTTACCATCCTCAAGTATTCTAGCATATTATGGCATTAGACCCAACTGGTTATTAACTAGAACACAAGGTAAAATTCTAACAATGTTCATAACTATTTCAGGACATTTTTGGACTTAATGTGACAGAATTGGTGTAGCTCTGGTTTCAGGTACTACAGACAGATGCAATGGGCACAGGGCAGTCAGCCTTCCCAGGGAGTTCCTTTCACTCTGACCATGACATCATGTCAGGAAGTCAACTGTTACAAAGACCACACTAGCCAGGCAGTGGTGGCACACACCTTTAGTCCCAGCACTTGGGAGGCAAAGGCAAGTGGATCTCTTTGAGTTCAAGGCCAGCTCCACAATAGTCAAGGACAACATAGAGAAAGCCGGTCTCAAAACACCAAAACAAAATACAACACCCAAAGAACCCAAAGACAACAGTATGCCCTAGAACTTCCAACACTTGGCTGGATTAGACAGGAAAGCTGGATTTCCAGAATACTATACCTTTCGTCCACAGCAATATCCAAGAGATTGCATGACAGGGTCAATTTCTTGTTCAAAGACCTCTGCAAGTTTACTGCAAAATTTATATACCCGGGATGTCTTCCGGTTATATAGCCATGCATTGTTGAACATAAGCCAGACATCATCCACATACTGCCAGGGTTCTTGATATTGCCCTGTGTCCAGCTTTCGTTTGATGGTAGAAAGGTCCATAGGATTCTTCACAATATCAAAATAATCCTTTAAAAAAAAAAGTCAACCCCATGAGTGGATCCCAAAAAGTTTTAACAATAAAAACAGAAAATACCAGATATTTTGTTTCCAAGAGTAAAAAATGTAACTGAAAATAATCCCAAATATTCCACTGATTTAAGTCATTAACATGGCAACTGGTAAGAGCAAGTGTAATTAAATTACTGCAAAGGCTAAGCTAAAGAAAAAAGAGTGAAAAGATTATCAGAACCTATTTTTAATGAAAATGAGAATTTTAGCTACTGAGTTAAAATGTATAGTTCTCCAGATTCCCTTTGGTCTACATAAAATACAACCAACTGAAACTACTACTCACCAGGGCCTGTGGGGCACATATCTTTCCAAGTCTCCAGGGGTATCAGATAGGAATTGATATGGATAGCATAGTTGACATTTTAACTCTTCAAGCCAATTCTTTTAGATAAAACTTGTACACAAAGACTCAAATATATGGGTCTCTGTGCTATGAAGTAAGTGGGCCTGAGCTCCAGCAAGTGTTTCTAATCCATCAGTAACTGCTGACACTGACTTTTATATTAGAAAAATCACCTTCAGAGCAAGGTTATTTTACATCATTTTTTTTTCTTTTACTTTTTTCCTGTTTTTTTTTTTTTTTTTTTTTTTTTTCCCCCTGAGACAGAGTTTCCCTTTGTAGTCCTGGCTGTCCTGGACCTCAGTTTGTATACCAGGCTGGCCTTGAACTCAGAGATCTAGCTGCCTTTGCCTTTCAAGTGCAGGGATTAAGGTGTGTACCACGACTACCTGGTTTATTTTACTCAAATTTAAGACATAAAACCATAGATACTCTAACATAGTTTTCATATGAACTTACTGGGATTCCTAGGAGCTGAGGATCTACAGGCTGACGAAAAGGCAAAGACTCCGGGTCCTGTCGATAGAGTGCTTCTAGAGTCGGCATAAGTGCCTGGCGTAGCTCCTCGGGTTTAAAGACTAAAGGGAGAAAACAGCAGAAGAAATCACAAATGGGTGTTCCGACACAACCACTACCACATTCAACCTGTTTGCCTAGTGGCTTCTACTTCCCATCAGAATCCTTTCAAGTACTCTGGCACTTCATTATCATCAGACTCCTTGGACTAGAGGTCTAAGGTATTTTTTTTTTGTTTTTGTTTTTCGAGACAGGGTTTCTCTGTGTAGCCCTGCCTGTCCTGGATCTCACTCTGTAGACCAGGCTGGCCTCGAACTCAGAAATCCACCTGCTTCTGCCTCCCAACTGCTGGGATCAAAAGCATGAGCCACCACTGCCTGGTGAGGTCTAAGTTTTGGTATCTAAACACATTAATGGGATCTTTAAATCTGTCCATGAGACAAAACACAGCACTGAGGAGATTGTTTCAACAAAAAATTCCAATCTTGGGCTGGAGAGATGGCTCAGCAGTTAAGAGCACTGACTGCTCTTCTGAAGGTGCTGAGTTCAAATCCCAGCAACCACATGGTGGCTCACAACCATCCGTAATGAGATCTGACGCCCTCTTCTGTGGTGTCTGAACACAGCTACAGTGTACTTACATATATAAAATAATTCTTAAAAACAAACAAAAAACAAACAAAAATTTCCAACTTTCAAATACTGCTCGAATAAAAAAACAAAAGTAATTCCCAACTCTCTTCCCCTGATCAAATTAGGCAGTAAATAAAACTATTTCATTGCAGGGACCTTTGTGAATCCTCTGGGGATGCTTTTCTATCCTTGGCTCACCTGAACCAACTCACCTGAATTCAACTAACCTGAGATAGATAAGCCTTTATCTAATGCACCCTCATACACAAATGTAAACAATAACCAAACTAAAAAAAAAAAAAAAAAAAAAAAAACAAAAAAAAAAAAAAAAAAAAAAAAAAAGGAAATTTCTTAAAGTCTGATAGTGTTTCTCCATTTTCAGTGGTCACTGCTCTTACCTCTACCCATCACATTTCCTACCTTCTCTGGTGTTACTATTATGCCTATAATTCCAGCTTGGGCTACAGAATTAGACTCTATCTCAAAGTAAGCCAGCTAGCCAACAAAAAATTTTAAAAATTAAAAATAAGATGGCCGCCTTTAAGATGGGACAGTCAGAAGAATTGAGTCTACATGGCATGGGAACATAACCTATTCCAGTCCTTAGTGTGCAGGTGTGTCACAACTCTTAGCTTTTCTTCCAAAAAGAAACTGAACAGAAGGACATATGTCAAAGCAGTTCTGCTGACTTGGTGTTATAAATGATGCAAACTCAGTGCTAGCATTCAAAGAGGCAGAGGCAAATCTCTGTTAGTGTACATACTGACTCCAGGCCAGGCCAGGCCATACCAATCACGAATACATAGGAAGAGTCAGAGACAGAGTCAGAGTCAGGTGGGTCTCTGTGAATTCAAGGGCAGCCTTGTCTACAGACGAGTTCCATGATAGCCAGAGTTGCACAGTGAAACCTTGTCTTGGGGGGGTGGGGAGGGATAAAAGGCAAGTGGGGTGGGGTGGGGATATACATAGTGAGACAAATGTTCCAGCTGGGCCAGGCAGTGGTGGCGCACACCTTTAGTCCCAGCATTTGGGAGGCAGAGGCAGGTGGATTTCTGAGTTCAAGGCCAGCCTGGTCTACAGAGTGAGTACCAGGACAGCCAGGGTTACACAGAGAAACCCTGTCTCAAAAAAAAAAAAAGTTCCAGCTGGGCCATGGCATTTATCTGTTATCTTTTCTACTTGTGAGTCTGTCTACCTTGTCAAATTCTAGAATTTTACCTCATTGTTTTTCTTATGTGAAAAGTTAAAAAGTTAAACTTCAACATCCTCACTTTAGACATGTAAACAGAGGGACCAAATCTGCATAGTTTATTCCTACAGAGCCAGGTCTCTTGAGCACCTTGTTATAGATACTGCTTCTTTTGCAGGACATCTGGACCTTCGTAGAATTGGCTCAGGGTCTAGATGAGCATGGAAGGCACCCTATGAAAACATCCCTAGCACTCAGCGACACTCAGTCATGCAGATATACCTGCAGTAGCCTTGTAAATACATGAATATTCTTTTCTCTGCTAACTTCATTCTTCTGTTTATAAAAGAGTTACAGGGAGCACCTGGCTGTCTTTTCTTCTCTTGGTATATTTTGTAGTTGTAACATCTTCTGAGACAGGGTCTCAGTATAACATAGCTATATTTAACTACATAGCCCAAGGTGGCTTTGAACTCATTTTTCTACTGCCTCAGTCTCCCGGTGCCAGGATTAAAGGCATGTGCCACATGCCTAACTACATCTGGTATCCTTGAGTAATTTGTTTCATGTATATGTATATATATTCATATGTAGGTCCAAAGCTGACACCATCTTTTTCTTGATTGCTCTTCACTTTATTCAGTTTCTGTTAAGTCAACTCAGAACCTGAAGGAGTGAGTGGCTAGTCTAGATAGCAAGCTTGTTCCTGGGACCCCTTCTCTTCTACCTCCTGAGCACTAGAAGTACACAGTCAAGCCAACACTCCCACCTGTCACTTAGATGGAATGTGGGAGCTCTGAAATCAAGTCCCCACGTTTGCTGCTTACGCATCAAGTACTTTAACTGCTAAGCAATCTCCACAGCCTCTTAAATTTTTTATACAAAAAACCCCCTAATCTGGCAAGCTCTCTGCACTGTCTATGAGTCAAGACCTCAAAATGGTCTAAAATGGTTTGTTTTGTTGAGACAGGATTTCTCTGTGTAGTTCTGGTTGTCCGCAACTTTCCCTAGGCATGTGACTAGACTGGCCTTTAAGTCACAGAGATCTGCCTGCTGGGATTAAAGGTGTATACCACCACCACCCAACAAGGTCTTTTTTTAATGACCAGGACAAGTTTTTTTCATGACACATGAAGACTGATTTCAAGTTTTAGTTTCAAAGAAGAAAAAAATAAAGCTTTTATTGGCACGAAACCATGTTCTCATTTGCATTTTGAGGTGATTAGTTTTAAGAGAGACCTTATGATGTATGAAGCCTGAAATATCACCTAGGCCTTTCACAGAAAAGGCCTGCTGACATGTGGAACTTAACAGGACATGCTATATTTCCAGTATTTGGGAGGTAAAAGAAGAAGAGCAGCCTGACCTACCAAGAGAAAGACCTCATCTAAAAGAGTGCTCAAGCTGGGTGTGGCAAGCACATGCCTTTAATCCTAGTATTTGGAAAGCAGAGATAAATGGATCTCTGCAAATTTAGGCTAGTCTGGTCTACAAAGTAAATTCTAGGTCTCCTAGTACTACATAGTAAGACCCTGTGTCAAAAAAGTCTGCTCATAGGCTAATGAGATGGAGCAGTACTAGGTAAAGCATTTGTTGCCAAGCCTGACACTGTAGACAGAGACACAGGCACACACATCTTAAAAAGAAAAGGTCTGCCCACTCTCATTCCTCTCCCCAGTGATAACTGAAGTGACCGAATGTGTCTCAATGTGTTTATTCACTAATTAAACAACTATTTAAAGCCTATGCTAAGTAAAGTATTTTCAAATTCCTATCTTTACCATACTCTGTAATAAGACTCCATAAAGGCTCATAGAGAAGTAGGTAGCTGTATCAGAACCAAGTTCTCTGCAACTAATTAGCTGGTGTGACACAGAATGTGTCATTCCACTTTGCTAGCATCAAAACTGTAATTCAATAAGAATGGTAAACCATACAGTTTTCAAAGTGTGTGGATCATAAGCCTCATGCTGTCCAATGTGGTAGTAACCAGAAATATATGGTACTGAAGGTTCAACAAAGCAGCTTTACATAAACTAAAAAATTCAGTTTACCAATCACCCCTGTTACAGCTTAAGTAGTTAGGAACCACATGGCAGATAGTCAACAAAATAAAGCACAGGTGTAACAACATATCTATCATTGTAGATATATTTACTTTTAGCACTGTGCACAGCCTCACTAAGGGGTCTTTGAGATTAAACTACCCTCTAGTGCAGAAATACACGATGTCAACAGTACTACTGAGGAGAAAAATGGGAGGTTCTTTCAGTTTTTGTGGCCACTCTACTCAGAGGAAAAAGACTGGCCACCAGCTGAGCACATCCCCGATGCTCTCAGTAAATCTCCATGCTACTCTGTAATGGAGCAGAGAGAGAACTGTGCTGTGGAGAGGCAGTCTCGGGAGCCAGCAGCAATGCCAGCACCAGGGCTGAGAACAGGAACTGCTTTTCTCCAGAAGACAGAACTCTTAAGGAGTGTAACAGATACAAAACTGTTACTTAGTTCTAGTCTGTGGCAAAGTTTTCCTTAAAAAAATAAAAACAAACAAACAAACAAACAAACAAACAAAACAAAAACTAAGTGAGCTGTTGTGACTATAAGGACAAATAACAGTATTTGTTGCCAAGGATAAAATATGGGTTGTCAATGTTTCTGAAAACATATCTGCCACATGAGCTTGATATTTCCCAAAACTTTTAAAGATTTTTTTTTTTTTTATGAAACTGATATTGATACTAGAAAATGTGAGTCTTTAGAAGAGTGTGTGTGGGGGGTTTGTTATTACAGCATCAGGTATGGCAGGACTTAAAAACTGTTCACAAAGGATGACGTCAACACACCTTCAAGAGCCACTGCTGTCTCTTGAAGCATCTACTAGAGCAGAGTGCCTAGCCCCAGATACCCCAAAGAGCCGTGAATCACTCCTCTCTTCACTAATAAGTTATTGGAATGAGAATAGATGTTCCTCACACAGCTCAAACAATATTACTAAGAGCCTAATTGAGTTGCCTAACTCTCTTCAAAACATTGAAAGATTACAAAATAATGTTATACTTTTGGACTATTTTTGCTTGGAAAAGGTAATTTTTTTGTACAAATGAGTTAAATGAGGCTAGCAATATAACAGGTTCTATTCTCCAGCTGGGGTGGGGTAAATTGTATCACTAACAGGCTTATTAAACAAATCATATATTTTTCTCAGGTTTACTTCTTAAAAGGAAAAAGTAATGATGAGAGTCTACATACTCAAAAAAACTCTTTCCTAGCTGTGCAGCTTTACTGCCTCAGCCACCAACATTCTCTGCACTCTTTCTGAAATGTGTCTGTCACCTGCAGCTCTCAACTTCCAAAGTCCTGTTAAGCAAGGGCCACTTGACAATTTTCCAACACCCTATTGCTTTTTCCTGTGGACAAAGCTTAACTGGAATATACCCAATTTTTACTTGTGCGCTAACTGCACTATCTGTAGGTTCACATTCCCACCTCATGCCAAGCCACAGATTCTTACTGGCCTCCAATGCTCACACAGATACTGACAGTGGTCCTTTGCTGTCACTTCCCTCCCTCCCACCCTCCCTCTCTCTCTTCCCCCCTAAGCCCCCTGTGTGTGTGTATGGGGGGAAGTTGTCTATGGTACTTGAGTGTGTGCAGGTGTACACACCTTTGCACACATTCATGGATGCTAGTGTACACTTGGTTCCCTGCCTTATTCCTTTAGGAGGTCTCTTACTGAATCTGGAGTTAGACTTGTGGCAGGCAAGCAACAGCTTCGTGTCTCAGACTCCTACAGAGCTGGGGTTAGAGATGCATGTGTACAGCCACACCCAACACCCACATGAGTGCTAGAATCCAAACCCAGGCCTTCATGTTTGACTAGAAATCTCTCCAGCCCTGCTGTCTCCATTCTCAGGGGTAAAGCTTAGAGAATGAAAGACAAGGAACATAAAAAGGAATTTGTAATTATTTTCCTGCCTCAGCTTTCAATCTTTGGTGTGGAAGCACAGCTTAGTCTATACGTTTCAGAAAATGTGACCTACTTTTTTTGCGTGGCTGGGAAGGGGATGTTGATTGTGAGGCTGTGCCATTAGCACTGTTCTCTTCTTCCTCTTTAGCTTCCACTTTTACTTCGGGTTTCTTTTCTTCTACTTCCATTGGTTCTGACTTCTGCTCTGTCATATCTGTTTCTTCTTTTACTTGGGAAGAACCCTGCAAATCTTCTTCCATCATCTTGAGAAAAAAAAAGCCACAGAAGCCAGGTGACTATCAGACTCTTATAAGCCAGCCCAGCTTTCCTCCTTACGTTCTTTGATGCACACACGCTTGCTGAGTGCTCCCTTAGTCAAAGGCACCTGTAAATATTCTTTTTAGTTCCCCACTAGTAAAAGGAACAAAATATCTGATGTCTACTTAGTCACTTTATACAGCACCAGTACAATCATAATTCTAATTCTATGTTTTCAATATAAAAGTATGTTTACATGTTCAAAATATTGATACATCTAGTTTGAGAATAAGAGTGCCTTGGAAAATCAAAATAAGGATCAAGACCCTATGCTCTGAGATGAAGTGTGTGATATGAGACTTGGACTAACAGGGAAGCCCATGCCACTGTCTTGTTGCACTACCAACAACAGGTCTGACACTGGCTGCCATAAAGGAGTGTAAGGGTACTGATGACACAGTTGCTCAACTTCTGAGAAAAAGCAAACTATCTAAAGTTTTATTTAAAACTTCCTGATTTTTAAAATATTGAACAAACCACACAAAAACACACTCCTAGGCTGGCTTTGGCTCTTGGCCTACTGATTTCAACTTTTGTTCTAAGACAGTAAAGGATCTACCACCCCTTCTGCAGAACTAAAAATGAGAGAAGAACATTAACAAAAAGATTTGTGGAAAACTGGAACATTTAAAATGAATATCCAAACACCATGCTAGGCCCTGAGGGTATACAGTAATGCTGCCACACACAGCCATGACTAAGGTTGAGGAGCATCTACCTCAGACTGAGGCTCCCCTTTGGCTTCGGCAGGCTCAGGCTCCGCATCATCTGTCTGCGCCTCCGTCTTCATTTCCAGCATGGGCACATCAGGTCCTGGCTGCTGGGAACTGGTTTCAGCACTGGTCACAGAGGAGGGAGTAGGGACTCTATTATCAATGCTGGCTGCTGCCTGAGAAAGCTGCAAAGAAATCAAAATCATTCACCTCTGTAAAGCAGAAAACATAAATGTCCTCCAACCACAGTCTGTTTAGTATTTCTCCTTACAACCTAAGCATTTAGTATGAACACTACGGCAGAAGCTCCCTGAGGGAGCTGAACAGTAGTAAGTCATTGAGTGTCAGAAACATGATGATTGACTCCTCACCAAAAATGAAGAGCTGGACCAAAAGAGTTTTCTAAATTCTGACATAAAATTATTTTCTCTGTGCTTTCTGACTGGATTATTTTACCATTATTTCTCTTCACTAACTTTCCTACTTATGGAGAAAGGCAAATCATAAACACCTAAGTATTTATAGATCGGTCAGGAAATAATGGCCCACATGAAGCATCTATCACAGCATAGTGATGTGGTGGAGTAAGCAAACACTCCACTACATAACAGGCTTTACCCAATGAAGCACTACAACACTAATAAGGGAAGATTAAAAAATTAAAATGAAGTATTTTAGAGGGCATAGGATGCAGCCAGTGGCAGACTGCTTGCCTAGTATTTACAAAGAGCCTGGTTTGAAGACAGGAAACATAACTAACTAGAGACAAAACAAAGAGAGTAAGTATATGCCTTATAAAGAAAGCAAACAGTAATGTCACCTTTGCATTTACTGCATAATTCATTTTGTTATTCTACAAATATCCTAAGTATCTAAGAATGGAATTAATGCAAACCTGGGAGGAGGGGATCTGTTGTTTCATTATGAATAAAAAGTCATGTATTCTGAAAGAAGGTTGATTAGCCCACACCTTTATAGTTTGGAGCATAGCATGTTTACTAAACCCACAGAACTAAGCAAGAAAGCAGTCAAACCTGGACAGTATTGTTCTAGGACAGAAAACAGGTAAAACGGCAGCACACACAGGCCAACCCTTCTGTCCATGCTGTGTATGCTGATGATTGTTGGTTTCTATAACCCACTCTGACCAAGGGAAACTGTAAGCCATACCTTTAGGATCAACAGTGGGAACGAATCAGCTTACTAAACACACACACTCTTACTTTTTGGCAACAGAGCAATTTGCTATAGCATCCTATCAGACAGAATAGTCTTTATTTTTTATTTTTATTTTTTTGTTTTTTGAGACAGGGTTTCTCTGTGTAGCCCTGGCTGGCCTCGAACTCAGAAATCCACCTGCCTCTGCCTCCCAAGTGCTGGGATTAAAGGCATGTGCCACCACTGCCAAGCAGTCTTTATTTTTTTTAAAGATAGAGTCTTACTTTCTAGCTCTGGCTGGCCTCAAGCTCACGAGCTAAGCCTGCCTGTGCCTTGAGGGCCCGACAGAACATTCTTATGGGAAGGTACCCTGTATGAGTTTGGTTTGATAAGGACAAAGAGGCTCACCGGTGTGCCAGGAGGCTGAGTATGCACAGGCGTTGGTTGCTGCTGTGATGACTGAGGAGTAGCCACAGATGGTGGCTGCACTGGGGTCTGAGGCTGTGGAGTCACCTGAGCCTGTGCTGCTGCCTGGACTGTAGGGGTACTCTGTGTTTGGGCAGCGCTGGGCACTGAGCCAGGAGTTGGGGTAGGAGTCTGCCCAGATGACACAGGAGTGGATGGCTGAGTGGGAGCTGCTGGCTGGGGAGGGGTCATCCCAGGTGGTGTTGGATGTTGAAGAGAGGGCATGCCAGCAGCTGTGGAAGCAGGAGGTGGAGTCGGGTGCAATGGTGACTGTGTCACTGGTGGGCAAGGCAGCTGGCTGGCCTGGGGCGCCAGCATGGTCAGAGGGTTAGGAAGAGCACCTCCAGGCACCTGGCCCTAAAAGAAATAGTAAGAATATGTAAAAACTATCCAATTTATCCAATTGAAACCATAAGGGACTTGAAGAAAAAAAAATTTATAAAAACATAATACTAGTTTCTTATTTAGTTCTGCTAGTTTCATGAGGATATTACATTTGTAAAACGTCAGAGTAACCATTTATAGCACGCACCACACCATGTAATAAAATTAGCACTAAAATGCTTCTCATACTTTTGAACTGTACAATTTCAATATCTGGTTACAATATTCATGGCTTAGATACGTTTACTTAGTTTACTAACTTCATGTTTTGCCACATCTACTTTTAACTTAGACCACAGAAAAAGGGTTTTGGTTTTGTTTTTTAAATAATTTGAGACACTAGAACACAGAACGCTGGGGAGACACCTAACTTAAAAAAAAAAAAAAAAAAAAGAATCAGAATGACTGTTCCGGAGAGAAGTTTGACCTAGGAATCAACAGTTTTACAGGATGACAACCACAAGTGGATTACATGTTGTCTGTAATTACTTGTACACTGTAAGAGCAGAGCTAAACAGTTAAGACTAGAGTATGACCCTGAAAAAAGAACATATTTACTATCTGGCTGTTGAACAGAAAACATTTCCTGCTGGTCATTGTGCTATATGGCTGAGATAGAAAAGAGCTACATGGAGAGACTCTGGAAAGAGAGGAGAGTTGGCCTCCTGATCTCTATTCTAAAGAAATGAAATGATAGAGAAAATTTATCATTACTGAATAAGCCTAATATAGTCAACAACTCATTCAGTGCTTTAAGGACATGATTTTTACCTTTTGAGAAAGATTTAGCCTATTTTAAATACTTTGTATGTAGCTTCTATTTGATACACTACAATTAGCCAAAGTGGGAGAAAGCAGTTAAGTGGATGGAAACTTCAGCTTTAACTAAGTAACTGAAACATGCTCATGAAAAGAGTGCTATCCCAATGATTTTGCCAGCTTTGACACTCCAACGTGTAGTAAGACACAAAACTGAGTCACTAAAAGAAAATTCACCTCTTTTTTTTTGGTTTTTCGAGACAGGGTTTCTCTGTATAGCCCTAGCTATCCTGGAACTCACTCTGTAGACCAGGTTGGCCTAGACCTCAGAAATCCTCCTGTCTCTGCCTCCCAAGTGCTGGGATTAAAGGCGTGTGCCACCACTGCCCAGCTCACCCCTTCTTAAAGTTCCAGTATTTCTCAGAATGACATGTTAATCTTAGATTTCTAAACACACAAACAGCAACCAAAATCCAAAGATAAAAATATAAGAATAACAAAACAAAACAAATGAACAAACAAAAACCAAACAAAAACCCTACAACCACAATCTGTTTTACATTTTGTGTGAAGTTTACCTAGAGAGAACAAGAAGAATTAAAAAATTACAGGGCAAAATGGGAAATGGAGAGATGTATATTCTAGAGTTCTAGTTTCCATTGATTAAGACAGGATCATGTCACAGAGGCTGGGACAAATACTGGTTGACCAGGCTCCCACACTGAATGTACCTGTGAAACACCTGCCTGCGTTGCTGGCTGCCCCATGCCCACACTGTTCACACTCATTGCCCCACTGGATGACTGAAACTGGTTCTGTGGCAGAAACTGGTTCTGAGTAGGTGCCTGGGCCATAATATTGTTGGCATGGGTGCCCATCATATTCGGAGGCTGAGGCATCCGGGAAGGAGAAATGGCCATCTATAAGACAAGAATTGGAAGTGTTAGGCCAGAGTCTTCAAGAGATACACAGGGCAATGGAGATCCAAAGCCTTACAAATCTAATACACTCTGGTTTTAAAGAGCATCAGTCCCAAGGACTGCCCAGTTCCTAGGTACTTTCTACAACTTCTCAAGCATCTCTTGAGTAAGTCAATGCTGACCTGTCTTCAGAATAACAATCAATAGCATGCTGTACTTTTGAATTCAATCAAGCCTTTAGTTAAAGACTATTTCAGGAGGGCAAGCTGATGTGAACAGACGCCAACAATATAAGTCAGTGTGGCTGGCTGTTCCACACTGACAGCAAATACCTACAGAATTATTATTAAAAAAAAAATTAGCATCCAAATTGTCCTCATTATTCCAACAATCTTATTTGTTACTTTGCTTTAAGGAAACAAGGAAATAAAACAAAGCTCAAATTCAAATGAATAAGTACCCTAAAATTCTCAAGTAACAATGGGTGACCCGTCTTCAGAGAACACTGTACTGAGCAAGGACTGGGAGGAGAAGCACTTACCCCCGGGACTGAGGCCATGCTGTTCATCTGGACAGAGTGGTTCATGGGGGACGCTGCACGAGGTCCCATGGGTGCCTGTGGCAACTGGACGTTCCCCAGGGACATTGGGTTAAATGAATTCATCCCTATAAAGGTATAATAGTTCATTAACAAAAGCATTCACAAGAAAACAAATGTACTCATCAAATAACTCTTCAGACAGACACATGGGTAACAGACAGAGGAGCCCACAGGCAAACAGCAGTAGCCTTTCCATATCTGACAGGGCGGTGGGCGGAAGGGCTGGGCGACACTAGGGCAGGGGAGTACTAACCACAACTAATGTGCACAAAAACAGACAAGGAGGCCTTATACAGCACTGAGTCTGCCCAATCTATCTGAGCACACTCTCACTTAGAGACCCTAGCAGCAATAGACTCACATTATTCCAGGCTTCCAAGCTTCTTGGCTAGGTTGATACTATGGTTAGAGTTTGTGCAGACTCTAAATACTTTCTCAACTTTGCAAGTATCTTTAGCAAAAAAGTTCCCAAGGGCTACCTTTAGACTTAATAGTTTGCAGAAATACCACACCAATGCCAAAGGCTTAGCTGGGAAGTATCTTCAGACCACAGAGGCTAGTTTTTCTATAGAAACTATGCAAACTGTGGGCTCTAAATGAAATCTCAGTTCAAGTTGTTATTCTGCCCATCACTGCAATCTAACAGACTCCGTGAAGATTCTAAGAAGCTTGCCTTACCACTGCTATAACCAAGAGAAGCTTCTTATACTTTCAGCAACTATCCAAAACCACCACCCCTGCAAATGGCCAAACTCCAACAAGGCCCAAGGAGACTTTCTAGGGAGTGTATAACAAATGTAAAAGTCTCTCCTTCATACCAATTTTGTGCAGATACTAAAAAAGAGCATGGAAAGTAATCCACATTCACGGGTACTGATATTCCCAGCAAAAAAGGCTGGTAAGTATGACCCAGAAAACATCTCTTCTTACCACCTGTAGCTTACTAGTTATCTTGTCAGACCCCAAGTGAGTGTGGCTCCCTATTCAGCAATGTCCCATGTTCCCCCAACAGTATTCAGCCACAATGCTATGGCTCAGCTTCTCGACCACTCAACTTAATCCCCCCTCAAATACAATCCATCCAAATAAGTTCTTGGTGAGTTTCTCCAATGTCTGTCTCAGTGTGCAGTGGCAGTCACAACTTTAAATCATGTACCCTTCTCTCTCAAACTGATCTGTAGACTACAACACCTTTCTTTACCATTCGGATAATGCTCCCATTTTATTTCACAACCTGGAGCAATACCCTGTTGTTCAGGTCTCAGTATGTCAAGAGCTGAAAAGCTTACAAATGGCCCCAAGCCCTGAAGCCCAAATAAGCACAGAATCTTGAGTTGAGTCTTCTATGGTTTAGACAGTTATCACTACTCCAAGAAGGCATGGAGCTCTGCACACAGCCTCCTGTGGTTGAGACCCACTCACCAGCTTCAATTCTGATGGCCCGGAGCAGCACTGTATCTTCTCAAGTGCCTGCCACACACTGGCTCATAGACTCCCTGGCCGAGTACTCAGAAAACCCTTTTCCTTCCTAGAATATGTTTGTTTTAGGTAATCTCCTAATAATATCACCACTGTTTTGGTAGTGGGTGTGTCAGTACAAAATCTTATTTCTGACCTCTTTAAAAAACTCTCCTATAATTTTCAAATTTTTAAATACATTATTTGGTGGACTACATTCTCATCAGAAAGAGGAATGGAAAGAACACAAAGGGAAAATGAGGGCAGGGCGGGGGAGAGGACATGTTTGATGCTGCTGAATGTTAAGCTAAAATATGGCTGACAATAAATAGTTAAATACCTTGAGAAACCTGCATGCGATTCACTGGTAAAGGCAGGGGCCCATCTATAAGGGGTAAAATGTAATTAAAAATAAATAAATAAATAAATAAATAAATAAATACGCATACACACACACAAATATATTGCTGGCAAGTGTTTTTGAGACAGCACACCCTTTCAAGATATCTTCCCCACGCTGGGCAGTGGTGACACACTCCTTTAATCCCAGCACTTGGCAGGAGGGGGCAGGGGCAGAGGATCTCTGAATTTGAAGTTAGCCTGGTCTACAAAGTGAGTTCTAGAATAGCCAGGGCTACAGAGTAACCCTGTCTTGAAAAACCTGGTAGGGTGAGAGACACCAAAAAACAAACAAAAAAAAGAAAAACAAAAAAATTCTTCCCATAAGTCAAGCTCAATGTACCCACATGCCACTGCCATACAAAGAGCTTTCAAAGTGCAGATTTTTGGAGAACATAACTCTATATTCTTAAAAGTATACCCCAAAGACTAAAAGAACACTAAGCAAACAGGCTAAGGACTGGTAGAGAGAAATGCAGTTCTTACTTGGAGGTCTTACAGACTGGGTTGGTGGGATCACAGGGGGCTGAGCCCCAGGAGCTGGTAAAGCTGGCTGGTTACCCAGGATGCCTTGTTTATGTAAACGAGACCTCCGTTTTTCTTCTAGTTCTTTTTGTATTTTATAGATTTTCTCTGCTAATAAATGATAGTATTCATCCTAAAAAGCAATAATATTTAATATTAGGGTACTGAAAAATATAAGAACCAATCATTTAGTTTGTATTTTCTAACTAATGAACTCATTTGTCACTCACATTTTGGTGCTAGGAACTCAACTCAGGGCCATGTCACACTAAGCAGGTACTATACCACTGAGCACAATTTAAGTGCATTGACAAAGAGGTTTGACACAGCTGATAAAAACCCATTCCCCCTGCCCCACTCAAATCCCTAGTGACACCAGCATACTCTTTAATTTTTACTTTATTGAACTAGTGACTTTACTGGATATAATAAATTGAAGGTGCAACACTGTCTTTCTTTTCTTTTTTTTTTTTTCTTTTTTTAAGATTTATTTATTATATGTAAGTACACTGTAGCTGTCTTCAGACACTCCTGAAGAGGGAGTCAGATCTCGTTATGGATGGCTGTGAGCCACCAGGTGGCTGCTGGGATTTGTACTCAGGACTTTCGGAAGAACAGGCCATGCCCTTAACCACTGAGCCATCTCTCCAGCCCTCTTTTCTTCTTTTTCAAACTGAACTTTTTCTTTGGTATTCAATGACACTACCAATAATACAAGAATCCTAAAGAACACACTCTGTGAAAAAAGATGTCTCAAGGATACACATTGACTTAATATATTATCTGTACTCCTATACTATGACACTTGTGCTTCACAAGAGAGGTGTCCAGGAATCTCATTCTTACTTGGAGATGTCTCTGTTCAGGGTACTCAAGTTAGGAGTCTCCTGGACCATGCAGATTCTCCTAATTCTGGATAACTAACTAGATAAATACCATTTCCCACCTATAGGTTCAACAGCTGCTTAGCAACATACCCTGCTATTAGCAGACTCATACATGTCTCCCTCCACTTTCTTAGCATAAGCAACCAGGTTCTCCATGCGGCGATCTTTCAGAGCTGCAGGGTCAGGAGTCGGGAAGATGGCTTGAACACTGAAAGGGCAATGTATTCTATCAACCTGCTATCAAGGTGGTCACAAGAGAACTAAAAAAATAAAACCAGGAATGGCTAGCTACCTGTAAAGGCCCAAATCTCACTGTTTATTCCTTGTGCATGAACATGGGAAACAATACTAACCTATACGTCTATACACCCAGTATCTACATACCAAACACAAATATGTGCTATGCCATTTTAAGAAATAGTATGATTTCAAATTGCTACTTTGAAAGTATGCATTATACAAACATCAAAGTAAGAAGAATCAATAGCTGATTAACTTCATTCCCACTCAAGACAGATAATATGGAAACAGTTTCTGTACAGAAAATAACCATCAACTACCTCTACTTACCAGACCAAAATTTCCCCAGTTTTTAGGGAGCTCTATGACTAGTCTCAAGTCATTGAACATGGTTGAGTTCAAAAGCAAAGAGGATGGGATCCTATCTCTATGCGCTCTGATGCCACTCCACAATGGGAACCAGAGCTTGAGAAAGTCAGCCTTCTTTGGTCTCTTAGCAGTGGAAATGGGTTTCTGGTTTTCCTTTCTTTTTTTGGTTTGTTTTTCGAGACTGGGTTTCTCTGTATAGCCCTGGCTATCCTTGAACTCAGAGATCTGCCTGCCTCTGCCTCCCAAGTGCTGGGATTAAAGGCGTGCACCACCACTGCCTGGCGGGGAATGGCTTTTTTTCAACAAGCATGGGCCCTGCACAGCTCTGAGCTGTTAAATTGGGGTTGAACATGCAGATAAAAAACAAAATCAAACACCTATACACCCACAAAAATTCAACAATTCCCTTAGCCACAAAATGTGACTGTGGTTTGTGAGGGTTACATACAGTTTATGGACTAGATGGCTCCGCAGGTCCTGAGTCACATGCTCATGCCAGCCTTTCCGGACACCAGTGCTGGAAGGAGGGGCTGCTGTGGGTACCGTGCTGAGGCTTCCAATGCTGCCAGAGTTTGAGCCATCATTCATCAGTGGACTAAAGAAGAAATAATGATACTTCAACCAGCTGCTCAAGTGACTCAAATGTACTTCACCTTCTTCAATCATATGACTTAAAAAGTTTAAGAGCAGCAAGTAATGTATATCCAAATGTATATTCAAAATGTTTCATTGGTTCTTTTACATTTATCACTTTAAAAGAGAGAGACAGCTCCACTGCTAAGAGAGCTGGTCTCTCCTTCAGAGAGGAGTTACCTAAACTTTGGTCTTACTTGGTAGCCCCCAAGGAAGTTGGAAGAGCTGATTCTGAAATCAAGTTTGGTGGCTGCTGATCTGTTGTTATTCCTCCTGTTGGAATACTCATTGGGTTGTTTCCTTTAAATACAAAGGAAAATGAAATCAATCCCTATACAATAAATACTTCAAGTTCCTATAATAGATAAAAAAGTGAGCATATAAAGAACTCATATAAAGAATAGCAGAATAGAAGCTCTGGAAGCGTACTTTTCATTAGTGGTCACTAATGTCAACAAATTCCATGTCAACTCCTTCCCACTCTTGCTCTATAGCCTAAAGAGAATGTACTCTAGAGGCTGCATAGTGTCCTAACCATACTCTATGGCTACTGAAAAAATGATCACTGCTCTTTTGATGCCTTCAGGTTTTCTGTTTCCTTAGTGTCAAACAACTATACTGACCTGCCTGGCACACACCTGTGTGTTGGGGCTGTTCTTACATGTCAGAGAGTAAACTTGTAAAAGTTAAGTTTAGGAGAAAAAAATAGGTGTTTTAAAAAAGTACAAACTTATAATACAATTCCAAAACAATACCATCAAATGGGGGGGGGATAGACAGAATTTGGACACCACTGATAGGGATGATTTTAATTGGTCCATCTCCACCTCTTTTTATCTCTGTCTACACTGCTGGATATCAAACTTGGAGCTTCATGTATACTAAACAAGTGCTCTACCACTGACTCACATCCCTAATCTTAACTGGTCATTTTTTTAATGACTCAATTTTGAACCTAAAAAACTAGTGCCACCAGTCACAACAACTTCATTGATAGCACTGCTCACCCTGTAAGAGTCTGAGATTAAAAAAACAGAGGAAAAATGTTAAGTAACAAAAATTGTGATTATCAACAAATGTTTAAAGCTGGCAAATGATAGGCTACAGTAACCAGAGGAAGTACTGATTTACTCAGATGCAGGTGACAGTAGCTACTAAGTGCCTACTGCTAACCAGCCTGATTCTACACAGTTACTTCCAAAGATGAGAGGACCACAAACAAAAAGACATGGCAGGACCCTACCAAGTCATTATTAAATAAGTGGCATACTTAAAGAGTTCACTCAGGTTGGATTCTGCATTCTGAGCCACAACAATGTGCTTTATAAACTGTCTAGATAAAGTGGTACACATAGAGCAAACCACTGCCTCATTGAAAATGTACTTTTTACAACCAAGTACCATCTTCCCTGCATATTTACACCTCAAGTTTTCTCTGGAAGAGTTAATCAAAAGCACTAGATCTGAAGTCAGAACAAACTGGAAACAGTCTTGGGTCCCAGTAAGCACCATCACCTTTACAATATACTCAGAGGAAGTTAGCTCTTGTGTGGTCGGTCCTTCACTCACCCAGGGCATTGAGAGTCCTCATCTGCTGGTGGGCTGGAGGCTGTGCTGGTTGCTGGCCAGGAACCTGAGGCTGCAGCTGCGTCTGAGGCTGGTTCATGTAGGGGAGTCCTAGAGCAGCATAGGCCCGCTGCATGGAGCTGGGGTCTATGGGATTCGGGTTACTTAAAGAAGTGGCATTCTGTTGCCCTGCACCAACAGAACCAATTGTGTTTTGAATTCCACTAGCTGGGGATCCCAGGATGGCTAGAACAACAAACAGACATAAAGGCAAAAAAGGTAAGTACAGGGTAGAAGCCCACAAATAAATTCTAAATAATATGAGTCAAATAAGCCTTTCAAAGATTAGGCATTAAATCTAGCAAGAAAGAAGCAGTATGGCATTCATTTATTTTGTCTAGCAGTTGTTAAGGAACAAAAATCTTAAGCAAATCCACCCTTTATGTCTAAAAGCAACCAAACAGAAAAAAATTAAAGAGATCACTTAGTAAAAATTAGTATTTATTAAAATCTAGAGATACCTAGGGAGTCAGTTACAAGGAGTGCCAAGTGTATGACAAGGCAAAATACATGATTATGAATGAATGGGTCAACAACCACCTCACAGTGAAGGAAGGAGCCTTCCTACAAGCTGCTGCCCCACCTAGCTTTTAGTATTCACTTCTGTAAACTGAGAGAAATAGGAAAGGCTAAACCTGGTTGGACACTTCTTAATAGATCTATGAGGTAATCCTCTAAATTACAAAATGGCATTTCTCTAAACTTACTTGTGTAACGACAGCATTAGCAACAGACCTTTCTTTTAAAACCCTCTTGTGGAATTCTTTTCCAGGAGAGCACCAAGCTGGACTATATTATACTTGACTGACTGACAGATGGGCCCAAAATTAACAAATGGAACAAGACTTGAGGATTCCAAATGAGCTTTAATTTATTTAGGTGTCATCTCAGTATCGCTGATATTCAGGATATGCCTCATGTAGTTGACCCAAAGCCACAAGCAGCGCATAGAGCAGGTGTCCCTCCTGGCTGTCTAACCCCAGGAATTAGAAGGAAAAAACAGTATCCACATAATAAACTCATTCCAAACTTCTTTGGTCATTTCAAGTTTAACCAATCCACCCACCCATATACTCCATTTGATGAGTTTTCTGTATGGCAAAGGTTTTCTGTCATGCTATTTTTTAATTTTTAAATTTTTTTAAAAAGAGGTCCCTTAAAAAAAAAAAACTTGTACAAAGTTTAGAGTCATGTTAAAAGTAAAATCACAAAGACACACTTTACATATTAAGCTTATAAAGTTGACATATAAAATAGTCACAAAGCCTTTCTTTTAGTTAGTAATGTTCTTACAACCAACATCTATGCAAGAATAACACAGAGCTGAAATTCTTATCAGATTAACTTAATTAAACAGAAATGTGTAAAAAGAAAAAAATTGTGGTAATTACCCATTACATACTATTAACTTTTCTAATAAGAACAAATTTCAAACTCATTAACACTCATTAGATACACTTAAACATAGCAAACAACTCATCATTATAAATAAAATGCAATTCCCAATATATACCTCAACAAGAATATAGATGAAATAGTCAAGTATACAATATCAAGATTGCACTTGAAAATATAAGCATGTACCCTGTCATCATGGTAATTTGTCAAGAAGTTATGACATAGAAAAAGAAAAAAATTATCTGGTGTATGACAAAATTCACTGGCCTCACTCATCACCAAGATATTTATTCTCATTCCCTCTCTCCCTTCCTCAGCCTGCCCTCCACCTCCATCTTCTCATAAATGTTACTTAAGTGTCCAGCCCCAGGCCAGGCCAGTTCACCTGCCCCTCAAACTAAGAAAGGACAAGCTGGCCCTCCCTCCTTAGTGAAGATGCAATGGCTGTGCTTTAATGACTTTGCCCTACTATACTCTTTCACCTGTGCATCCTGAAATGTCATCTATTTAGATAAAATGCCCACCATAGGATGAATACCATTCCTAAAGCCAGAACCATGTGTTTATGTTAAAAACATGTTCCCTAAAATTTTCATTTTGAAACAAAATATACCTAGCAGAAAATATGTAGAGATTGAGGAACTTGGCAATTTAACAATCCAGAACCAAGAAGAAGAAACCACAAAGAGACCTGACACTGAAACATAACAAAAAGGAGCTTCAAACAATGCTAGTGTATGAAAAGCACTAACATCTAGGGGTTACAAGAATTTACAGTAGGGGGATGGACTGACAGCAGTCATATAAAAGTAGCTAACAATACTCCATATCCTCTCTAAATCCCCATGGGGCCCCACAGGTCTTATCTTTAGGCATTTATACTTCCAACATTCACACTAGGCTCCCAGAAACACTGGCTAGCACAGTCTATGTATTCCTTGAGCTTAGACCTGGTGGGGAAAACAAGAGTGGTCTAATAATCACCTAACACATATCAAACCACAACTTGAGACATGGATCAGAGAAAAACCTGTTCATCCCATCCTGGGCACCACTGCGACTCTGTAAGACTCAACCTACTCTTCACCTACCCTTGTCACACAGGGCCGCTACCACTGGGAGGGTTCAGTGCCAGAGGATGTAGTGGAGGGATCTGTAGCCATCTGTCCCTTGCCTCCTCCAAGCACCTCAAGGATGAACAAGAACAGAGCCTTAAAGGCAGCAATGCTCAAGTACTTGCATCCTTGACAAAGAGCTTTCTGCACTCATAAATTGGACATGTTAACAAAGACTATCTACTTGGGCTTTTCTGAAGTTTAATGTTGTAATACACATCTCTTGGATGTCATATTATACCAATACACTAGCTGGTTTATCAGGTGGCACACCTGAACCGAGACACATCTTTGAGGAGTTTTTGGTTGTTATTTTGGTCTGTTTGTTTAGGGGTAGGGGAGACTGAGTTTTGCTATATGTACCTATGGCTAGCCTGTAACTCACTATGCAGCCCAAGGTGGCCTAAAGTTCATGGCCTCCTCCTGAGTATAGAGATTACAGGCAAGAGCCATGGTTTCTGCCTTTTCTAATGCGTGCTCAGTGCCTTTCCTGCTTCACCACTCCCTTTCCCTTTGTAGCTAATGTAAGAAGTCATAGCTTAGGAAACAAAAGGCCATGTTCATTAAGGGTTCTGTACAAGACTCACTTATCAATCTCTGAACAAGGGCAAGACAGTTTTCCCCTGTGAAGTATATATGTTGCTAACTTAAAACATTCTATTAGACAGTCAACGTCAGGCTCTAATCATTTCCAGTAAAATTGGGCTCAATTTAAAACTGACACATTAAATTTCAAACTCTGTCAGAGTGGTGGAAGACAAGTCAAAATGCAAGCTAGGCAGTTACTCTATTCACTCTTTTTTGTTTGTTTGTTTTTTTAAGACAGGGTTTCTCTGTGTAGCCCTGGCTGTCCTGGAACTCACTCTGTAGACCAGGCTGGCCTCCAATTCAGAAATCTGCCTGCCTCTGCCTCCCAAGTGCTGGGATTAAAGGCATGCGCCACCACTGCCCGGCCACTCTATTCATTCTTTTTTTTTTTTTAAAGATGTATTTATTTATCTTATTTATATGAGTACACTGTAGCTGACTTCTGATGCACCAGAAGAGGGCATCAGATCCCATTACAGATGGTTGTGAGCCTCCATGTGGTTGCTGGGATTTGAACTCAGGACCTCTGGAAGAGCAGTTAGTGTTCTTAACCACTGAGCCATCTCTCCAGCCCACCACTCTATTCACTCTTAAGATTGTTACATAAAAACAAACAAACAAAAAAAACAGTGTTAGGTTCATTCAAATCTGTACCTATTTCTGACAAGTAGAAGATACTCCCTCCCAGTCTCTCTCCTATGAATAATGCAGGGCACAATAACAAACAGAAAGTCTAGAGTGCCCAAGTTCTCAAAGGTGGCTTTCCTCAGAAGCCACAACACACAGCATGATAAGAAGCAACTGTTCTGATCAAGGAAGGGACAGTGAGCTCACGGCTCTCTTACTCTGTAAAGCTATTCAGGTCCTATTTTCCCAACCCAATCTCTATTGGTATGTTAGAGGCATCTGGGGACCACGGGGCTCTCAACTGGAACTGAGATCCTGATCAGGTGGAACCCAGAAGGTGTTCTATGAAAGTGAATTTTGAGGTTGATTTTTAACTCCATATAATAATAATAATAATAATATGATGATGATGATGATGAAGAAAGGTGTTTTAAGCAATCGAAAATGTGCCTAGAAATAGGATAAAGAGGCACTCCATGAAGTAAGGGCCAAGGTGATGAGGACACTGGAACAACACGCTAGAGGACTGCTATCACAGTCACTGGAGACTGTCGTTCTGTGGTTCAGCCCAAGCCTGGGGCTGGATCTGGGCTGTCCATGAAGCACTGGTCTAAATGCCTGTGGGGTTCAGGTAGAGAAGCCAGGGTCTTCCTCAGAGAATACTTCTATCTTTCCCTGAAGCTCTGACACAAACCTGGCACTTGTAGTCACCCAAGATGTTGCTCCATGATAACTGAACATCCAAATACAAGAGCCTATGGAGGGCCGTTCTAATTTACTCCACCATACCCAGTCAGCATTATTCCTAGGCGGGCTATGTATTCTGCTGGCTTGTTACCACCATCGTAATTTTATTGATCCTGGGTTCCATGAGCACCACTTTTCTCTATGAAGGTCTAGGCATATTCTTATTCCACAGAATACTTCACACCTATTCTTGATCTTTTAGGAGAGACCAATACTACTTTTAAAAATATGACACAGCAGCAACCTCAAAAATCCTAGAAAAGCCACTCCCCTAAATTAAAAGTTAAGCATGAAACTGAAGCTCATAATTCACTGAATTAATATCAAACAAATACAAATTAACTCAACAATAGTAGTGGTTTAATTGTTTTGGTTTGTTTTTTTGTTTTTTTTTTTTTTGAGGGGACATGGTCTAGCAATATATATTCTAAGATAGTCTAGATTTCATAATCCTCCTGCTTCAGCTTCTGGAGTACTAGAATGCCCAACCACACTAATATCTGAAGACACTGAAGGGCTGAATTCACTTTTTTCTGTAGTTCCTAGTCTGGGATTATAAACCATAAACACAATTTTCTAGAGAAAAAAGCACACTGTTAAGTATTCTCTCCAATGACCTAAATTAATTCTATCTCACACATCTAAAAGTATAGAGCCAAAAGACTCCACTCAAAATTGAAAGGTAATTTAAGAAGCATTTGGGCTGGAGCTATGGCTCAGTAGGGAAAGTGCTCGTAGCACAACCATGAGGAATGGAGCTAGAGCCTCCAACACTCACACAGAAAAGCACACTGCTGTGGTGACAGTGTGTGTCTGCAAACCTGGGGCTGAAAAGGCAAAGACAGGCAGATTCTAGGGGATCATTGAGAAACTATCTCAAATAAAAAAAATTAAGGTAGAGGGTGATTAGAACAAGACACCACGTGACTTCTAGTTTCCACAGGCTCACAGATGAGCAAAATCACGTATAGATATATATACTAGTTAAAATTTTAAAAAGGAGCATTACATTTTTACTTTTTTTTTCCACTAGAGATTTTTGTGCAGAGATCATCCCAACTCTGTGACTTTATATTATCAACATCCCATCTCCCTACCCCACCAACACCTCACGATATGACTAGTAGAAACACTGTGGTTTACCACTTGAGAAAGCATGCGTTGAATCAATTTTCATACTTAAGCAGTTATAAGGACATTAAGAAAAACAAACCATGTTTCTTTTTTTCTCCCTCTTGAACAAAAACCATAAGTATTTCTTAAAAAGAGAAATTGCAAAGGTTTACAATTTTAATAACAATATGTACATATTAAGCTCAAAAGATCCCTCATAGTCATATCCCAAAATTAAAAGTTAAAGATGAAATCCTAGCTCATTATTCATGGAATTAATAAGACCCAGTATCCCAGAACTTTTATTTTATGTAAGAAATGTCCAGAAAAAAATCATATATTAAAAATTCAGGAGTTGGCTCAGAAGCTGAAGTACTTGTCAGTCAAGTGTAAGGACCTGAGTTCAAATTTCCATAGCTTGCGTAAAACCCAGCCATGGCAATATGCATGTAATCCCAGTTCAAATGCCAGGTGGAGACAGAAGAATCTCTAGATACTCACAGGTTACCCAGCTTATATATACAGCACACATACACAACAAAGACCTAGCCTCAAAACAAAGTAAAGAGTAAGAACCAACACTTCTGACCTCTACCACAAGCTGTGGCAAATGAGTGACCATACTCACATGTACAAGTACACACCCACCTCCAATATGTATATACAAAAAGAATATCTTAACAGATTCAAAAAACTAAGTTTTCAAAGAAGCTTAATTGTGGCACATCTGTAAGGGAAGAAGATATCAAGCCCCAACACCCTGCTTTTTTCCAATGAAGCATGCTATAAAGTGTGAATCAGCTCACAGGAAGAAAAGTTGGATTCATAAGAGATCAAAGAGCCAGCAATGGCACTCCATCCCACAGTACTCTTAGATTAGAGTGATTTGCCATGTACAGCCAGTCAGGAAGAAAGCAGCACATGTTTACCAGGCAGGTGAAGATATTCAAGAAGATGTTCTAAGTGAAGAACACTGAGAACACTGGGGAGAGGTAAGACGGTGAAAGATGAGAAAGACTGCCACCCTAAAAGATCACTAAAGAAGGGTATGCCTTCAATTAAGCATGCCCACCCAAAGGCACTTTCTAAATGTACAAATGAGGGGCATAGCCAAAGACCACAGTGTAGCCTCTGAGACTGAGATGACAGCAAAGGTTCTTAAAACTGGGAAGAGGCATTCATATCCTTCCTAATGCTCGGATGTCTAACAACAGCAGGGATCCAGGGGCCACATGTAGTAAAGAGCAACCAGTGCCATCAAGGACTACACAGATGACTCAGGAGACAACAGAACAATGGAGATGAGCAGGATGTGTCAATCCTGAGGCTGAGATTCCCAGTCTAAAGTTCAATAAATTGATATACCAGCAGATGTGGAAACTGCTTAAGCAAAAGTTTATCAGATTCTTGTACTGATAAAACCTAACAGATTATTCACAAAAAAAGGTGTCCCTCTACTGCCCCCTGATGTCACTGTCCTTGTGGGTAACCTGGCATTCAAATCCTCATACTAAGTATTTGTCAAAAAATACCAAATCTCCCTGAGAGCCATTTGATGGAAATGACCTTGCTGCTTTGCACTCATTCAAGTGCGTGTATGTGAGTGGGTGGAGGGAAACGAAAGCCCAGCAAGGCCATGGCTACTTGCAAAGTTCACTGAAAGCCCATCTACCCACTGTGCTTGGCTGCACTGGGTCGCTGTCGGCCCTACCTCACCCAGCATGTCGTGCTGGAGACCCTTGCCCACTAGCTCCCTACTCTCAGCATCCTCTTAAGAACAGTTTCTAGTCTCATCTCCGAGCTTCTCTGCCCACGTGCTCACTTACTTTGTTGGTTTCGCTTGTCACTGGCATTTTTCAAAGGGAGGCAAACAGGACAGTCATGTCGTGTGCAGTTCTTCCAATGAGAGATGATTTGTCGTGAAGATGCACAATGGGCAACTATGACCAGAAAAACAACGAGATGTTATTTTTCTATCCAAATCGTCACACTTTCAATCACACCTAAATTATAATGCCAGATTCCATTAAAAAAAAAAATGGTAACAAGTGCAACCATAACACAGTACAGGCAGTCCTTAACTTACAAACAGGCTGTCCAAAAAGTTTGTAAGTTGACTGTCAGTAATTCCAGCCAAAAAATTCCCATAGTAGCAATGTTATGAATGATGGGTGATTAAGGTTCTGCCCACAAAATAGAACAAAAGCCATCAACCCCTGAAATACCAAGCATCTACAATGAAAGGTAGAACAGAGTTCTACAATGTAACCATTAAAAATAAAAACATTACATTATATTTAAGGATGAAACTAGCTAAGAACTACCAATGAAGAAATACAGATAGAGAAGCCAATGAGAAGTCTGTAGAGATTCTAAAAGGAACTCAGGTTACTTTGTAAAGTACTTGAGAAAGTAACTGACCCTGTATATTTCCCATCTTCATATTCTCAAGGTTAATCTTGCCCTGTTCTGTGTTTCCATCACGATCAGGGTGATTTCAGGGATTCACAAAGAAACCATGGGACACAGGGGAGAGCAGGAAGATATTTCACCCAAGGTTTATGAACACAAGAAAGAAGGAAAGAGAATAAAGATTACAAGAAAGCATGACTGTCGACAGGAAACACTACCTTCAGTGAGACTGAGGCATGTGGTAAAAATAAACTTTAGAAAGGAGAGCACACAATGCATGTACTTGAAAAATTGTAATTGTCTCCCTCCCTAGGGATGATGACTTGAATGCCATCAGAGCAGCCTCAAGACAGAGGGCAGAGGAGCAAGGTAGTGGGTCAACTGATAATAACCACAAGACAGATGCTGGGAGTGTGGAGAAA
This sequence comes from Mastomys coucha, assembly GCF_008632895.1. NCBI lineage: Eukaryota > Metazoa > Chordata > Mammalia > Rodentia > Muridae > Mastomys > Mastomys coucha. The sequence goes on from NW_022196894.1 coordinate 536,530, forward strand.
AGGTGTGTGCCTGCCTGTGTGTACTACTGCCCCAAACAACCACAATATAAACATTAATGAGGAGTCCTCAAGAAGTAACAGAGAAGTCCTTCATGAAAGGAAGAAGAAAAAGAACAAACCCGGGGCACAGCATGTGCTTCATGCAGAAGCAGTTCAGAGTATCAGAACACCAAACCACCTGTCCCCTCAGCAGGTGAACTTTTCAGTGACAGCTGAGTGCCACATGTGGGGACTGTGGAAACAACATATTCTAGGTCACACCAAAGGAGGCCAGCACCTAGCCAGTGCAGGATTCCAACCACCAAAGCTGCTAAAAAATAATAAAGACAAAGTCCACCCTAACAACAGCCACTAACTAGTTCAGAAAAGGGCACTTACCTTGGCAGGCTTTCCCAGCCTGGCAATGTGTCATGTGATTCAAAACATTTTTCATGGTCCGACAGTGTGGGAGAGAACAGGCTCGAACCTCTCCATTCGCTTGCTCTCGTCTCTGACACTTGTGGGCGTGAAGCAGTAGAACCAGCTGCTGCTGTATCAGTTTGCGTTTCTCAGGGTCTGCTGTGGGGCCTGTTGCAATTCCTTGTGTGGGTACAATTCCCACTGATGTTTGCAACTGGGACTAAAATAAAACAAAGTAACAAAAATACCTTATTAAGTTTTTAGAATTTTGATTCACTCTAATTTATTAGGAAAGTTCATGAACAACATAACCAAAATAATTGGTATAGTTTTCTTTAATCTACCAAAACATTGAGAAGATCCAAACACAAAAATCAACCTAACTCAGAAGCAAAGCTGACTCACCATCATTTGAATAATTATCATCCAAATAACAACAAGCAGAAACAACACCTGCTCTACACTACAGCAACACAAACTGAATCTACCCCACTGTAAAGCGTGGGTCAGCGGACCCAAAGGATACTACTGCTTCTTTAGGTCCCAAAGAGCAAACTGTTGGCAACTTTGCATGGTTCAACCTAACAAAGACTGCCTTGAAGAAGTGCAGTCCACAGCTGAGGATCAGAGCCACCTTTGAAGGGTGTCTCTGCACCATCCTCAGTTTTACACCTCATTGTAGCACACGCAGAGGACAACACATGCAGTTTCACTTCTCTGTGGTCACCACTTTTAGAAAGGCATGATATACTTACTGAAAACACAACAATGAAGTATGGTTTTTAAAGCTTTCTTAAGAAAGAAGTGTTTTGTCTTTCATTTAAATTTTCACCCATAAAAGATATTTGGCAATCTACTAAAACTACAGAAACTGAGTTGGATCATTTTCATCTGTCTGAACAAGTGTGATGAACATAACTCTTGACTACAAGGCCTGTGGGCTCTTGCTCTTTACAAATCACCAATACTATTCACAGGCGCATACAGGTTTACCAAAAAAGAAAACTATAATGTCTATAATATACACTATGTCATCCATACACCAAGGGTTTCTGATCCTTAAATATTCTGATAATCCCAATTTGAGTCACTAACATTGATTTATCTTTTGTATTTTGTTTTAATATAAGAAACATTGGGGCTGGCAAGGCACTTGCTGCCAAGGCTAATGACTAGTTAGATCCCCAAGTATCTATATGGTGGGAGGAAAGAACTAACGTATAAGCTGACCTGACCTCCATAAAAACATATCAAACATAAAAAAATTAGATTAATATTACATGTAAGTGTTTTGTTTGCACGTATGTCTATGTACCATGTGCATACACATTTGGTATCCACAAAGGTCAGATGGATGCATAAGATCCTCTGGACCTGGAATTACGGATAATTATCAACTACTGTATGGGTACTAGGAAGCAAATTTGCATTCTCTGCAAGAGCAAGTACTCTTAACCCCTGATTCATCTCTCCAGCCTCAATTTAAAATTAAAAAACAAAACAAAAACCATAACTATGTGTACACAATTAGGAGAGAAAAACTGCAAAAATATTTAAGTGTGTTATGTGTTCACATGTGTGTATAGAAGCCAGGTTAACAAGGGATGTTTTCCACCTTGTTTAATGAGAGAAATTTTTGAATTTCTATGGAGAAAATTTCTCAAACCTGAAGCTGTGGTTTCAGGTAGACTGCCTGTGAGCTCCAGTGATCTTCCTGTCTGCCCTAGCAGTACTGGGCTAAACAGGGATTTAAAAAATGTAGGTCCTTTAGGTCTAAACTCAAATGCTTGTGTAGGCACTTACTAATTGAGACATCTCCCCAGCACTGGCTGGCTGGTCCACCTTTTACAAAGTTCCCAGAAACCAAGAGGCAAATCTAATTGCTTCTCCCAGGGTGGCATTTAACAAGCAACAGAGGGCTGCAGGTGGCCTTTCAACTTAAACATCCAGTCCCTACTACTCAGAAAGTCACCAAGAAATCAATAGAGGGAAGGGGCTTAGAAAAGACCTTCCCTTTAAAGCACAAAAAGTGGCAAGATGGTTCAGTGGTGGGAAGAGAGAACCAACTCCCAAAAGTTGCCTTCTGACCTCCACACATGCATCATGAGATAGTATGAACACATGCACACACATACACACACACACATACACACACACACACACAAACACACACGCGCGCGCGCGCGCGCAACACAAAAATTTTTAAAGAATGGCACAAACACAAAAGTGTTGCTTCTCAAAAGTAACCCTCACAGTTTATACAATTTTTGCAATAGTTTAGAAATTTGAAAATGGTTAAAAAAAATAGAAGGGGTAGCTAGAGAAATGGCTCAACAGTTAAGAGCACGGACTGTTCTTTCAGAGGACAGGGATTTGAGTCCTAGCACCCACAAGGCTGCTCATAACTGTCTATAACTCCAATTCAGAAGATCCAAGCACACATGAGCTATACACTTGTACAGATTTGTAACTTTTTATTTAAAAAAATAAATAAAAGGGTACTGGGTGTGATGGTGCATGCCTTTATCCCATCACTCAGAGGCAGAAGCAGGCAGATCTCTGAATTTGAGGCTGGCTTGATGTACATAGAAAATCCCAGTGGAATCGGAAAGAATAGGGGAAAATTAGTTGTAAATCATAGGTCTTGTTAATACCCAGCCGAAACCAAAAACACTAAGAAAAAAAAAAAAAAACCAAAACTCACAGACTCTTAAAATCTATTAGTAAAAGACAATTTTAAAAAGTGCAAAGGATCTGACTAGATATTTCTCAAAAATAAAAATAAATGACCAATGCAGACATTAAGCATTACTATTACAGAAATGTGAATCAAACTAGGCCTGGTGGCCTACACATCTTTAATTCCAGCACTCAGGAGGTAGGCAGGCAGGTCTCTGTGAGTTTGAGGCCATCCTTGTCTACATAGTGAGTTCCAGGACTGCCAGGTCTATGTATAGAGACCCTATCTCAAAAAAAGGGTGAGGTGGGAGAAGATCAAAGCCACAGAGTATAGCTTTAGAACCAACAAGAGATGGATGTTAACAGCAGTGGTCCAGTAGAGGATGACATGGAAGAACTGGACACACATCACTGGAAAGAACCTAAGTTGCTGGGAAAATGTCTAGCAGTTCCTCAACACAAACCAGGACACCACTCTGCACTCCTGGGCACACATCCAAGGTAATTAAAAGGACATGGTCATACACAAATGTGTTAAAGAAAAAGTTCACAGCAGTATAACTTATAACAACCAGAAACACAAAACAACCCAAGTGTTCATCAAGAGAAGAATAAAATGTGTTCTACTCTTAACTAGAATATTTTTCTAACCATTAAAAAATGACATGTGTGATTTGATGTGCCAGGGTGAAGTGATATGGGGGGAGGGGTTCCTCCTCCTTGGAGGAGAAAGTGTAGGGAATGGGGAAGAGCTGTGTGAGGGGGACTGGAAGGAGAAGGGGAGGTGATATTAGGATGCAGAGTGAATGAGTGAGTGAAGAAAACCAGAAATGACACACGGGGTGGGGTTGGGGGACCATATTCTGTTTAATGTTCAGGAATGCACAGGAATAGAATATATATCTAAGATTGACTAAAGCTGAGGATTCTGAAGAACTGGAAGAGTAGCTGCTTAATGGTACAGGGTTTCCTTTTGGGATGATGAAAACATCCCAAACTGACTAAGACCATGGTTACACAAAGCCATAGAACTGAGCATTTTACCAGAAAGAATGTTATATGAATGACATCTTACTAAAAGCTAGGAACTTGTTTGGTTAGTTTTGTTGTTGTTTTGAGGATAACAAATAACCCGAAAGCACTATGGAGTATTAGAATGGCCTAGTCAACTTTACCTAAATTCCTAAGAGACAAAAAATTAGAATGTATCATAAAATCTGGTCAGTGGTAGTACACATCTTTAATCCCAGGTCTGTGAGTTCGGCCAGGACAGCCAGCACTGTTACATAGAAAAACCCCTTTCTTGTAGGAAAAACAACAACAAACAAACCATAAAATTACTGTTACTTAAGACAACAAACAATACTGAAGTAGAGTTGTAGTTTTGTTTTGTTTTTTGATTTTTCAAAACAGGTTTCTCTGTGTAGCTCAAGCTGTCCTAGAACTCACTCTGTAGACCACTTCAAACTCAAGAGATCTACCTGCATTGCCTCCCCAGTGCTGGGATTAAACACACCCACCACCACTACCCAGCTGACGTGTAAGTTTTAACAAAAAGCTGCTAAAAGTATATTTGGAATCTAGTAATTAGCAAAATACTATAATGCCATTCAGTTTTCCTTTATTAACTCTGAGTCTGTATCTTTTCTGAAAAAAACCTTGACAAAATCATCTAATAGTTCTGTCATGGCAGAAAGAAGAAAGGAAGGGAGGGATGAAGAATTTGGAACAATCAATAGAGAGAAACTAGAGCTGGGAAGAGAGCTGGATGAGTAAGGTGTTGGGACGAGGAGTTTGGATCCACTTTTCCCCATAACTCCTCTGCTTCTCAAGTGCTGGGGTTAAAGGTGTGAACTATCACTGCCGGGCCATCAACACTTCTTACAGTTGCTTCTGTCATGGTATTTCATCAAAACAGAAAACAAAACTAAAACATATGCGCTGTCGATCACTATAATTTAGTAGCCCATCAGTTATACCCACCAATCTATCAAACTGCCTTTACAGGCAAAAGATCTAATACTGGTGTTCCTTAGTTCTTTAAAAAATTCTAATATGAATTTTTACTAGGATTATTAGATTTGCTTAAGTTTTTTGCTTTTGTTTTGTTTTTGTTTGTTTGTTTGTTTTGAGGCTGGGTTTCACTGTCTGGAATTCTTTCTGTAGACCAGGCTGGCCTCAGACTCACATAGATCCACCTGTCTACCTCCCTAGTGCTGAGATTAAAGACATGTGCCACCACCACCCATCTTGCTTAAGTTCTGAGTAATTACCACAATCTCATTTCCTATACTCTATTCTACTACAGCTCCTTAGCCTGTGGTGGCAACCCCTTAAGAAACCACATATGTGGTTTCATAAGTATGGGTGCTGAGAACATCTGAAAGCAAGATGTTTCTGAACATTAAATGACCAAAAAGTTAATTAAAAATCAATAAATAGGGCAACAGTCCTGAGGCCTGCCTCACATTGTATGACCTCACTATAACAACCTCGCACTGAACACAAGTTGTGCACTCTATACTGCACATCTCATCATGCTTGACTTGATACCAACAAACATTGCCTGGAAAACTTCAGGCTCAAGACTGAACATACAAACTTCTGTTCAAGAAACAGAATCATTTAATTATAGAAAACAAAGACTTGGAGTATTTCTCTTCAACCATTCCTCTGTAATAATGTATCATAATGCATTTTATTTTATTTTACATGCATGGGTGCTTTGCCTAGATATGTGTCTATGCACCGCTTGTGTGCCTGGTACTTGAAGGGGCCCTGAGTTACAGGTGGTTATAAGCCACCATTAGGGAACTGAACTCAGGGTCTTCTGAAAGAACAATCAGTGCTCTTAACCTTTCTCTCTTCAGCTTCAGTGTATCAGAGTGTTTGATTTTTAAAACAGAGTCGCTGATAAGTTTTGACTTAAAAATTATCAAATTAGGGCTGGCGAGATGGCTCAGCGGGTAATAGCACTGACTGCTCTTCCAGAGGTCCTGAGTTCAAATCCCAGCAACCACATGATGGCTCACAACCACCCATAATGAAATCTGACGCCCTCCTCTGGTGTGTCTGATGACAGCAACAGTGTACTTGCATATAATAATAAATAAATCTTTAAAAAAAAATAGGTGAATTGGTGTTTAAAAAAAATTAACAAATTAAATCTTGGCTTGGGAATAGGACAGAATTTCCAAAATGTCCCCATACATACGTTTACCATTTTGCAGTATATTTACACAAAGCAGCATTTTCAGCACTGATTATAAAATCAAAATATCAACTAGAAAAATCACTGAAGATGCTCTAAACCCTGAAGATATGTAGATATAAAAACCCAAACTTATCCTGCCATCCCTCATAGAAAAGAAAGTTCTTTTCTAGTAAATGTTCAAGAATAGGCAAGGTCTTCAAAGAATTTCATGTCTCAAACTTTAGTGTTGCTTGCTCAGATTCCTTTCAGGACCCTGAAACACTGAGGACGCAAAGCTGAGGCATGAGACAGGAAAGAAAGTATTCATTGAATCTACACAGCTGTCAAGGCCTAGCATCACAGCATGTGCCTTTTATCTTGATGCTCAGAAGCCTGAAGCAGGAATTCAAGGCTAGCTTGGGCTACATAGTATGAACTGTCAACACAAGACCACCACAGCTATTAGCTAGAAGAAGAGAGAGTTACTCAAGAGACAATGAATATGAAGTGGTGAGATGGGAACATACCTATGCACCTCCTATAGTCTCTAAGAAAAGATGCTCAACCTTGACACTGTAACATGATTCTGCCATTTAAAAACATGTTGGATGACAGTCAAGTCTGTCCTGGGATACACATAGCCCACAGGCTGCAGGCTGAACATGATTATGCAAATCATCTTCAGATTACTTAAACTAGATACAATGAAAAGTCTAAATAAATAGTTCTTATACCATACTGTTTGGAGAATGAAAACAAGAAAAATTTTGTATGCAGTTCACACAGACACATGTGAGGTTTATTGGATTCACGGATGTAGGCCAATTGTACTCATAGAGGAGATGCAGGCCTTCATGAAGCTCTTGACTGCTAAACCAGGTCCTTGCCAATGCCCAATGCATTAACCAGACCCAAGAGAAAGAAAACAAAACATAGCAAATAAAAGCTGAAAGAAGTAAGGCAAATCCATCCACAGGGCACAGCTGGCCATTTGGCCAACATTGTGAACAATGGCTGTCATACACTTTATTTAAATCGGCTCTTATTAAAGGAACACACACATAACTGCAGATTCTAATATAAAAGGACTACTTACTTACTCAGCCATCTATTTGAGAAGTATCTGAATTTCATCAAAGGGGCTTAGGTACCATAAGCTGGGAAACTAATCAAGAAACACAATGAAGTTTCAGAGTGACCACAGAAACAAACTTCTAGCCTTTTTCCTGGAGGATTCTGAATCTGATAGATGAGGTAAGGCTCAAGAATGCCCCATCATCAGCATGCACACTGAGATGCAAAGCTACTTCCTGAAGCCCAGGACACATGGCAACAAAGTCCAGCATCCCTGGCTTACTACTCAGATGCTGCCAGCAACACTGTATCAATTGGGCTATTTTGACAGGATGCGGAAGACAGTGCTACAAACTCTCCTCTGTCTGAAAATTCCTCTGACCAGCCACATTTTCCTCCCATTTAGAGATAGCTGTCTATCAGTTAACTGTCTGGGTCCTGTCCAAACCTCTACCTCAAAATTTTAACATACAATCAAAACAAAGTATAACATCATTCTCATGAGCAATTTTAAGTAAGCTAAGCAAGCAGCACACCAGATGAATCTCCTACCTCACATCCTTAAGAATGCTGAAGTCTCTAGTGCTTTTTTTTATTTCAAAAAAAAAAAAAAAAAAAAACCTACATATTGGAACTTCCTATCAGAAAGTAACCCCACAGAGACCTGTTAGGCCATGGAGATGCAGCTCCTTTTTTCTTAAACATTCTCTGCCCAAGACAAGTCCTACTTAAAAGATTGATCTATGAAAATGGCTGCAAACCCAATCCAAAGCTTAGGGCAAAATGTCACCAGGAATCAAGTGCTGTTCTTGAAAATAAAGAGCAACTCACTGTTCGTATTTCTCTTCAGGGAAGGTTCACACATACCTCAAAACCAAAATACAGATTGGCAACATACTCTTCACCTCTGACAAAAGCATTTCTCTTCCTTTATCAGTAAATTATAAGTAGTTTAAAAATCTTTAGGCCCACATAGTGTGCTAGAACATTATACAATATATTTATTTCAGTCTTCTTAGTTTACAAACATGTGAAGCAGTATACATACTGTAATTAAATTTAATGTGTGACTAAATCTAATATGATTGCTGATTTTAGAAGTTATCTTTCTGCAGAGAAGTACCTCTGAGAATCCTAAAATCATTAAAATTGTAAGACATTACTCACAAATCTAAAAAATCTCTATAGAGAGATTCTAAAGAAAAAGACCAGAAGCAGAGTTACAATGAGAAATATCTGAAAATTTAAGAACATGTCTATTTCCTCTTGAATATATCCTCAAAAATGAGCCTGGCAGTGATGGCACAGGCCTTTAATCCCAGCACTTGGGAGGCAGAGGCAGGCAGATTTCCGAGTTTGAGGCCAGCCTGATCTACAGAGTGAGTTCCAGGACAGTCAAAGCAGAGAAACCCTGTCTCAAAAAACAAAAACAAAAAATAAAAAACAAAACAAAACAAAACAAAACTGGACGCTACCACATTGTCTACCAGGGTCTCTGGTTTCTAGTACTTTGCAGCTCCCAACACCAAAGCACTGGGAGTCACAGAGGTGACTATAAGGTCTTCAAGCATGGAAGTCACACATATTCATCAGCACAGGATGGACCATTTTAAGCTGGTTTTCATGTCTTAATGATGCTCATTAGCTTCCTCTTAATCTCAACTGACACCAAATCCATGTTCCAAAGGTCCCTTCTCTACTAGTAGTGAATTATCCCCCTACAATCTCCTATACCAGCCTTTTTTCTTCTTCTCCCTAGCTGGAGATCTATTTGTTGCTCTCCCTGGGCCACATCATAAAGTATCTCTATACTGCCAGTGATTCAAGATGACCAGCAGTTCCACTATTCATTCACACCACCCACTTACTTGCTATCCTCTCTTGGAATGCAGAGTACAGTACCTATACCTTTGTTCCCTCCCTCAAGCCTGCTCCTCTTCCAGCTCTGTAAAGGACACCTTTTCAGTAGATAATCTACCTAAATGATAACCTTGTTTTTTCTCCTAACCCACGGGACCAACTATATCCAGGCCACTAGCACCTCCACAAAGTAGCTAGGGGGAAAAAATAACTTTTGAATGACTTAAAAAGAAAAACAAAAACTTCAACTTATTTCCCTGTAAACTGACAGCTCTCCTTTGATTCAAGATTCCTACCTTCACTCCAGCTTTAAAATATGTGTGTGTGTGTGTGTGTGTGTGTATGTATGTATGTATGTATTTTTTATTTGTATGGGTGTTTTTGCCTGCATGTACGTCTACTACTACATGAATGCCTAGTGCTCATTGAGCCAGGAAATGAAATCCCCTGGAACTGGAATTTAAGATGCTTGTGAGGCACCGTAAGGGTGCTAGGAATTAAAATCCACTACTGAGGAAGAATAGTCAATGCTCTTAACTGCTGAGCCATTTCTCCACACCAACTGCAAAATGATTTTTGCTTGGTCCCCAACTCTGTACACTCCTACTTGGCCCCTTCCTAAGAGTCACCGTTCAAAAATACTAGCTTTCTACTACTCCTACCAAAGTCAATATCCTTCTATCACTCCATGGGTCGTGACCCCTTCATAGGGGTTGCCTAAGACCATCAGAAGACACGTATATTTAGATTCATAACAGTAGCAAAATTATAGTTATGAAGAAGCAACGAAAATAATTTTATGGCTGGGAGGGTCACCACAACATATGAACTGTATTAAAGGGTCATTGCATTAGGAAGGATGAGAACCACTACTCTGGAGTCTCTGTAGCATCATCTTCAAATCTCCTTGCTTGGATGAGGCCTTTTCTGATGCTTCCACCTAAGAAGGTCTTTGTGTTCATCTCAACTACTGCATGGTACACAGGGGTTTTCTAATTGTTTTCCACTGAAGAGCAAACTGCCCTCTAGGCTCCCCTCCTGTACCTAAACCCATTGCAGGCCACAACAAACATGTCAAACAAAAGAATCAAATAAGTGAGTGAATATCTTCCCATTCTCAACCCCAGAGAGAAAAGCTGAAGTCATGCAAGAAGAAAGAAAAAGAATCCCTTAGCCCAAAACTATGAGGCTTCAGTTACCCAGTGAAGAACTTAACCTGCATAATCTGGCATCAGTGTCCCTAACCTGAACTATTTGGTACCAATGTCAAACAACTCCTAAAAATTAGCTCTTGTGCTGGCTAATTTTTTAATCAACTTTTAGACAAGCTTAGGTCATTCTGAAAAGAGGGACCCTCAACTGAGAAAATACCTCTACAAGACTGGCCTGTAAGCAATTCTGTGGGGGCATCTTCTTGATTAATGACTGGTGTGAAAGGGTTCAGTTCCATTATAGGTGATGCCTACAGGTCTTAAAAAGCACACTGAGCAAGCCACAAGGAATAAGCCAGTAAGCAGCATTCTTCCATGATCTCTGCTTCTCTCAACAGCAGACAGTGATGTGGAAATGTAAGCCAAATAAAGCCTTTTCTCCCCAAGTTTACTGAAAATCACCGAAATAGGAAACAACCAAAACAATTCTCAAAGTCTGTTTCCTCCCATCCCAAAAGAGGGAGAAGGCCATTACATTCAGGGCATCATATCTTCCTTTTTTAATGTAACAGAGATCTATTTTTTATAACAATATTTCCTTGCCATGTGAAAATCTGTCATATTAATATACCAGATATAATAGAGAAATTCAAGAAAAATCACAAAACACACTCAAGAAACTGCAAACAAACTGTGCAAGCACAGGCTAGGTAGGAAAGCCACTTCCTGGGGACTCAGGGCTGCTAAAACATCTGGGTATATAATTAAAAAGAACTCTGCAAAAAGGAAGCCACATAGCCATGAACAAGTGAGACTCCCCCAGAACCTTAATGTTCTCACCACCAAATGAGACCTGTTGATGATGCTGCAAGAAGCCACTGCAGGAATAAAGACATTTGTAGCCTGTGCCTTAACGCCTTTATCAGTCCCACCTCAATGTTCTACTAAGGGTTATTCCTCATGAGCACATGGCCTGGCCCACTCTGTATCTCCAGAATAAACAGTACAAAAGCAGCAAAAGACCTAGGTTACCCGCAAGACATCCAGGAATCTTTCTCTAAACATGACCTTTTATAAGAAAGCTGGCCTGAGTGAACACTACAGCTTCTGCGGACGAAAATGCTTCCTTAGTTTACTATGGTTTTGAGGGGGTTAAGGAAAACAGTGTTGACTGAATTCTTCCAAAATCCCAGAAAACAAACAAAAGAATGAGACACACTGCTCTTATTGCTCCTGACCATTCTTCAAAACAGGGGTTTTCAACAGGAAAAGCTGTACCCCAAAGAACCCATTTTTTTCAGTGCCTTAAGATACTAGATTGTAACGACCAGGACAGAAGCTATGGATAGTGGGCCAGGGTTACTGCCAAACATTACCAAGGTTCCAAGTGGCCCTATAGGAGAACACTGGTCAATGCTGAGACTGCAAAGAGCCTTGCTCTAGTCCTGAAAGGAGAAGGCCAGGCCCTCTGCCTAGTCCCTCTTTGCGACCCTTGGCCACACTACACTTAGCAAGTTTTGGTCTCCAAAGTCGCAGCCAAGACTGGCAGAGGAAGCTGGAGCACAGGGATTTTATCATTCTGGAGTAATGGTGGAGAAGGGAACATAAGAAGGCAAGAGAAACATTTAAAAGCTGAAAGGGAAGGAGACATTTTCAGGGATTCCTGTGTATAAAACAGAGAACATCATGGAAAAATAATTTTTTTTTTTTCACTGAAGTCTAAATGTGTGCCTAGCTACCAAGCAGGCCCAGGCAAGGCAGCCTGGAGTTCATGGCACTGTTTTTGCAGGGAGAACTGAAAACAAAGCATGAGAGAGTGGGGCCAGGCAGTATATAAGCTGACTCTAAGACTGTTTCCAGAACCCTGACAACCAAAAGCTACTCAAAGGAAGGTAGCAGACCAGGAGAGCTAAGGGGACTGTCCTGAGAACACAGAACAGAAAATCCTCAGTGGTTCTGAAAATAGGCAGGTTTTACAGCTTTGAAAGAGGATGGGGTAGAGAGGGGAAATGCTGTCTTCCCAGGACATCTCACTGTTCCCATTTTCTGATTGTACACTAACGGAGAAAAGGCCTCACTCAACACTTGCCTGATAACACTGCATACCCTAGACACTGTCATTCTCTTCTCTTTGGCATATTCTAAGGTTAGAGAAGATCTCACAGAGGGGGAGGGAGGAGATAAAGAATACTCAGGAATTCTACTAGTATTTTAAAATGACAAGTTTTCAATGTTAAAAGACAACTTTCTAAAGAGCATGGTCAGTTTTTGCTAAACCTTGACAAGTCATTATACCATAGAAATACATGGAAGTATGGATGGTCCACTGTCATTAACAAACTAAGGAAGAGGAGAAGTGGCTGCGAGGTTAACCAGTCACCATCTGCATACTGTGCCTTCAGTGTTCTAAATTAGCAGATTCTATTTTGGGCAAAAAGAGACACTTGCATTGGCTTATTAGGTTAGAGATTTCATGGACAATCTGTTATACCTGGGAACTCTTCTGGTTTCTCTTTGTAGCCCTGGCTGTCCTGAAACTCACTCTGTAGACCAGGCTGGCCTCAAACTCAGAAATCCGCCTGCCTCTGCCTCCCAAGTGCTGGGATTAAAGGCGTGCACCATAACTGCCTGGCAACAGCTGGGAACTCTTAAGAATGAAGATATGTAATCATCTATCAAGTCAGACCTAATACTGTCTCATCAGTACAAAATAATTCTTTTAATACAAAAATATAGTCTTTTGTTTAACTGCAACATAAATCAAGCTTCTACTGACAGCTTCAACCCACAAGTAAGCCAGTCTTGTTGATATTCACAAATTTGGAAAGAACGGTAAAATAATTCACGTGTATAATTCTCACCATCAACAAAGGGAATCTGGGAGGAGCAGCTAAATCAGCCTTCCCTGCCCTTCTTGTTGCTAGCTCATAACATTTAGAGAGCTCTAGGAGGTGTGTTAGTATTCTATCACCAATGGCACACTCAGATACAGCTAGCTTTTCACTGCAAGCACCATAAATCCATATGCCAAAGCACCCACCAAAACCCTCAGCACAGAAAACAAGGGGTAACTTACCATATTTGGCACAGTGGTGACTGAAGTATTCTTGATATCTGTAGGAAAAGCAGGCAAACTATTGACCATGCTCTGTTTGCTGGCTAATTGGGGGTTCACTCCAGTGGCTCCCATCTGCTGACCTCCAGTTTGACTAAAGGGTTGTCCAAATGGACTTGTAGTACCAGTCATTCCCATCTGAAACAAAAACAAGAACCATCAACTGCCATGATACAATCATACATGAAAAAGACTTTAGAAGTGCTTGCCTGACCCCACTGATGCCAAGGTATGATTCCCTCCAGTTATAAATGAAAGCCTCATTGTCAAGAGTTCCCTAGAACTGTGAAAGGACGTTTCACTCAATAACTTAATGCTACAAATAGAAGGCTAATGAAGTGGCTTAAAGACTAGATCATCCCTGACCTAACCACTATCCCAGAAGAGGCAACACTTTCTCCTCTTCCCCTTGGCCAAAGCCCTGCCTTGCCCTGTACCAGTCCTCCACAGCAAAGGCTCTGAGATAAAGACCATGGGGAACTTTTTCAGCTAATATTTAATTACTCCATAAGTGCTTTGTTTCTCTCAGGGGCCTGATTAGATTTCAAGGGGGTAATATGATGGCTGGAAACACTGATAGGTTTCTTTAGAAACCTCCTTTCTTCCCTCCTCTCCCCATTTCTTTCTGCTCTCATTACCAACAGCCTTTTTCGTTTTCTTTTTGGTTGTGAGACTAGATTTTAACAGCTGAGCCAGCTCTCTGGATCAATTTTTGTTGTTTGTTTTTGTTTTGTTTTGTTTGAGACAGAGTTCTCTGTGTGGCCCTGGCTCTCCTGGTACACACTCTGTAGATCAGGCTGGCCTCAAACTCAGAGGGGGCCTATGACCCCTGCCCCCAAGTGCTGGGATTAAGGCGTTGCTCAAAATACCCAGTCTTCTTTCTTTCTTTTTAAACTACTAAAATATAGTCTTTGTGTGTTGCTCAGGCTGGATCCTCCCATCCCAGCTTTGTGTGTACTATCACACTCAGCTTTCTTCAGGATAGTTCATCTTTTCTCCTTGGCAAGTTGACAGTTTCAGCATGGCTTCATTTCCCAAAAGGTAAGAATCATTGACAAAATCTAAGGTTACAAGTTACAGATATCCAGTTCAAAGGAACTCATTACACATTTTGAAAGCCAGTAGATTCCTATCCTGAGTCTGTAACAAAAAGATGCCCAGACTAACTAAGGAGTCCAGAACTTGAGTATCTGGCACCATGCTCATTTCCAGCACTAGCCTGTTCTCAATCAGATCAGAGCTAGTAATTAAAGTTTTAAGGTCAAAGAAATGGACATATGCCTCTAAGGGCTACCACAGCTCAACTCACTGTAGCTTGTCCCGTCTTAAAAGGAGTAACAGATCTGATAGAAAGCAATGGACACAGCTGCAGATTTAAAGGAAAAAAAAAAACATTCACTTTTAGAGTGTCTAGATTTCTAGGTTTTTAATTCTGTATCTATTCTCTGTTGATGAAATCAAATTATCTATGGCCCCAAGTCTAGGCTGACACATTGCTTAGCACCAGTGCTCAAAAATCAAACAATAAAATTAACATGTCTAAATCTAATTACTGATAAAACCCACTTAGTCCTTTTAACTTCCTAACTGTTACTTATTAACAAGCTAATAAACTTAGCTTTATTCTCAACTGAAGTTTTATCAGATTTAAATTTGCTGCTACTGAAACTGAGTAAAATCCAAAGCAAAAAAGTAACTTTTAGTGACCATGAAATTTATTTGTAAACAAAATACAATTTGTAGAATGTTAATATTCTCATTTACCAGTAGTCCACACAGTACAGTGTGCTTTTACTTGATTCAAGTCCCATCTCAGAAAAGTTAGTTACAGTAGAATCCCCAAACAACAGCATCAGCACCTCTCGTAAAGTGGTATCTATTAAGTCACAGCACTATCCACTTGCCATGAAAAGGCACTGTCATCATGTGTGCCAGTCAGTCATTCAACAACCTGACTATCTGGTAATGTCTCTCTTTACTAAGAATAAAAACATGTGAACTGCAGCCCCCACGAATGAGGAGTGAGCACAACAGGGAAGGTGCTAGACCTGAGCCTGCACAGCCAAGATAGGAGACCCAGTAAGGGAAGGGCCTGTAGGGCACGGAGAACACCCATACAAACTTTGCTCACTGACACAAGGGTACTTGTGGCAAACTAGCAATCTAGCCACCAGCCAAAGGCTGCTCACGTCCTCGGCCACACAACATAGTCAACTGATAGCACCCAACACAATGGAAGGAAGAGTAGGCCATGCTTCTACACTGACAGATCCCATCACAGACAGATGATGGGAAAGCACAGAGCAATATTCAACTCCAGAGTTACCTGCCACCATAGTACTTATGCTCATCCATGCTGACTCTCACTCTGGACATAAAAGCAGATCTTGCCTCCCACGAACATTTGTCTTACATTGAAGGTGCTTAGTGTTTATGGGGGCAACTAAATAAATAACCACTCCAAGACATCACCACTTTAAGAAGCCTCCAGGAACAAAAGCTTAAATCAACTGTGGAGAAAGTAAGTCACTGAAGCCAGAGCACAACAGCACAAATCTGGGCACACTGGGAGAAACAGCTGTCCTTTTTCTATCTTCTAGACTCTGGAAGCAGACCTGAGAAGATGATGACTGCACAAGAACTGAGGGTCTGAGTTCAGATCTGTAGCACCAATGTAAAACTTGGCACAGTAACATGCATCTATAAGTCATACCCACATCAACACATACATATACATGCATACAAATAATAATAAACAATATAAAATAATAAACTCTCAAGGTTCTCAATTACCAGATAGTAATCAACTGGCAGTTCACCTTGACTTTTTTACAGGATGGCAATTTTGTGTTTGATTACAACACAGTCAGTTTCTGGCCATATAGGCAGCAAATGTTCTCTACCTTACCTCCTATGTCAACAAACCTTGGGCTTTGGTGCAAGACCCTAACCTAGACATTTCCTCCCAACACCAACAAGCCTAGGCACCAAAATACTGACCCATTAGCTTCAGTGGGTACCTCTGATTGCAAAAGTCTCCTCAATTTGCTTTAATGAGGAACAAATACTATTTTCTACGTATAATGATAGAACAGCTACTAAAATATTAATAAAGCAAGCTCTGAGATCCAAAAGAGCACAAAGATACTCTCCACTGCACTAAGAGAGCATCCTAGTTCCTCTTGGATTCACTCAACTTCCTCTCCCAACTCAGCAAGCAGGATCCACATAAAAAAGATAAGTAAACATACATCTCAACCACCAAAATGTAAGACAGAGAAATCTACAAAACTAAAGAGTTTAAGGCACGACACTGATATTGGAAAGGCTAAGAGTCAAACGTTACAGGTGGCTCACTGCAAATGAGGCCCCTCTCCCAGGTAGACTTTACAGTACCAGTATACCACTGATCTATCTTCTTGCTCCTCTGTAGAATGGAAAAACAGCAAGGCATTTTCTCCACAGTAAAGTAACATTAGTGGTAGGGTAGCTCCTCTTCCAAGAGCTCCCACACTACACTGGGCTGAAACAATGGGCAAGCACAACTTGAATCATCAGTAGGGCCAGGCAGGAGTCTGTCCTGTTTTGTGTGGTGGTGATTTTTGTTTGTTTTGAGGGTACAAATACATTATTAAATTCTCAAAGTAAGTCCAATAGGATTCCTAAGAGCTCCTCAGAATGGATATTGGTTGTCCATGAGAAAATGAGCTCAAGCTAGAACAACCCCATGCTTCATGTCAAAGTTTTATTTACTGCACAGATAACCACTCACAAAGCCAACCATGCCACAACAAATGAACTCTGACTGTAACTTCCAGGTGACCACTCAAAATACTCAAAGGAGGGTCCAACTCCAGTGAAATGCCACAGAGATATGAGCAAAAGCTACACATCTGATGGAGCAGCAGGAAGGGAGCGACAAGGAGACACATAATGTCATGGAGGTGCTCAAAGGGCTCAGCAGGGCTATGGAGTTATTTCCTGTGACGATAGGTGTGATATAATTTCAGTAAGACCATAGTCAGTTTTTTAAAAAATAGACTTCAGTTTTCCTCATAATTTTATATACATTTTACATACATTTATATACACATAGCAGAGCACTTGGAGGAAGTGTGACAGAAAAAAAAAAAAAACAGAAAAAGCAAGTTATGGCTTTCAGCAATAAGCTAACTATGACTTCACAGACAAGCAAAGGGTTGCCTAGAAAGTACAGGAACAGTTGAACTCAGCTCAAACGTATAATGCAAAAAAACAAAACAAATAAACAAACAAAAAAACCAAACCAAAACAAAACAAAAAACTCAGCTCAAGATTTCACTCTAAGTGCCATATGCCCAATCCAGAGACACTGTCCTACACCATGAAGCCTGTCACCTCCTCAGTGCATAGAAGTACATCTTCTAAGCGCACCAGACTGAAATGAGTACCAATGTACAGAGACACTGGCAAACTATAGCCAGTGAGATAATGGCAGTATGCCTAATTTTAAGGGCATAACAAATCTTACTAGTATACACCCCCGAGTAAGATGTCATTTACAGAAGTGGTAATTCCTCTGAGCCAAGCCAGTGAGCTTTGGGTACTACCTTGGTCTGAATGTGGCTTTGCCACTTGCTGTGTGGGTGTGACCTTCCTTGGGCAAAAAACGATCTATATACTGATATACAATGAGATGAAAACACCACCTCTAAGGGCTGTGTGAGGATTTAAACAAAACCAAACCCACATTTCTGAAGCATTCTAAATCAAGAGCTGCCACAAAGAAAGTCCACGAATGCTGGCTATCTCTATCCTCATGACTATTTTGAGGTTCTGGAGGTCAAATTACACTAAATTCCAAGGGTTGTCTACAAAAATAATGAAATAAAAAATAGTTTTGAGAATGTCTGATGACAGGTAGCAGCTTGCACTCAAGCTAGCAGATCGAGGACAGCTGGGATCACTGCATCTGATTATGAGACATGTTCTGATAACTATGAAACACACTAGAATGAGAGCAAGCACTCAAAGTTCACTAACTATACAGATATTGTGAAGAGACAATTATTTTCAAGCTATCCCAGTAAATCACAAATATTTTCAACTTAAAAACTTTGTTCATAGGGAACTGGAGAAGTGGCTCAGTGGTTAAGAGCACTGGCTGCTCTTCCTGAGGACCTGAGTTCAATTCCCAGTACCCACATGGCAGTTTACAACTGTCTGCAACTTGAGTTCCTGGGAATCCAATACCCTCACATAGACATACATGAAGGCAAAACACCAGTGCACATGAAATAAAAATAAATTATTAAAAAAAACTGTTCATTCCAAGCTTAAAATGAATTAAGAAGTAACTGAGTATGGCACTCAACACTGACGGTCCCAGTATCTGGGATGCTGAGGCAGGAGAAATCTGAGACCAAGCAATATAGAAGACTGTCTCAAGAAAAATAAAACATCATAAGCAGTATGATATTTTACCAAAATATACTCATATAATGCACATGAACTGAAATGTGAACCAAACTTCAACAAGAACAAAAACACTCATGAACAAAAATAACCCAGCATGCTTCCTGCTCGAATATAGGCCACATACAGCAACTGCTCATTTGGTGCATCTTTAGTCTAACCTGACAGGTGAGTTAAGCAGGTACTTTCAACCTTTATGCAGGGGACTACACATAAAACCACAGATTTATATAAGGTGTCTAAAAACAATATCAGCTAACAAATATAAAACAAAAAAAATGTGAATGATTTAAGGACCAGAAATACTCATTCTTTCTACAGAAAAAAATGAACCATTACTAGCCTAGACAATGACTAGATCATTTGTAAAGCCAAAGCTTTCTCTCTTGGCAACCCACCATCGCTGGAAAAAAGCCAAGAAGAGCAGTTTTCATGGAAAAGCTTGGCTGTATTCAGTCAACAGCTATCACCCACTTGTTCTTGGAATCCTTCCAGTCCCCTAACTTGATGAATAGAAAGTTAAGGGTATATACCAGTAATGACACCACCATAGGCAATGCATTTACCAACCAGATCACGCCTGGAAAGCAAAACACTAGGTGGGCTGACCATTGTGGTAGCTCTGGGGAAGACACAGCCCTAGATCCGAGCACTTCCTGTAAGCGGTAAGTCTTCCTTGCACAACTGTTCCTCATGCTTCCTCTTGAATAAGACTTCTCTTGAAGCACTGGGAGAAGGCTGTAAGGACTCCAGGTCTGGGCCTTACTTCTCTTGAAGCACTGGGAGAAGGCTGTTAGGACTCCAGGGCTACTCTTTGGTAATGAAGCTAGTACTCTAATATTAGTGCTACGCCTCAGCAGGCCAAGACCTTTGGAGACACCATCTCTACATGGTGCAATTTCTATTAATTCACAAGCAAAGCCCTCGGCTGGGGGCAGTAGGAAATTAGTTTCTAATTCTGCTCTGAACTAGCCACATGGCAGGAATGAACCTCTTGCCTTTTTTCATGTATAAAACAGGAACACTCAGATGATCATTAATGGAACCTTCACGGTTCTTTCTGTCCCATCTTTTTCAGTTTCAATCAGTACTTACATGACAATTTTACTGCTAGGAGATGCAGGTACTTACAGTGGGGAACATTTGGGATTCCAATATGGGGGGTGGGGGGCTAAATGAACCTTATACCAGTGATACTCTCAATGTGGCCAATGGCTGTTACAAAACATCTTATAGGGTACATCCTGCTACCTGCACAGCACAGGAATCAAGCATCCAAACTTCACGCTCTCTGTATCCTTGTTCAGAGTTAATTTACAAAAAGTATGATGGAGTGTTAGACTATCTAAAAGGGACAATAAAATGTAAGTGGATTGTTGTCTTAGTCAGGATTTCTATTCCTACACAAACATCACGGCCAAGATGCAAGTTGGGGAGGAAAGGGTTTATTCAGCTTACACTTCCACATTGCTTGTCATCACCAAAGGAAGTCAGGTCTGGAAGGTCAGGAAGCAGGAGCTGATGCAGAGGCCATGGAGGGATGTTACTTACTGGCTTGCTTCCTCTGCCTTGCTCAGCTTGCTTTCTTATAGAACCCAAGACTACCAGCCCAGGGATGGCACCACCCACAAGGGGCCCTCTCACCCTTGATCACTAATTGAGAAAATGCCTTACAGTTGGATCTCATGGAGGCATTTCTTCAACTAAAGCTCCTTTCTCTGTGATAACTCCAGCTTGTGTCAAATTGACACAAAACCAGCCAGTACAATTGACCCCTTGTCAACTTGACACACAAACACATCACTATTAAGCTTCAACCCTTACTTTCTTATTCATCCCCAAGACCTAAATAACTTTAAAAGTTCCACAGTCTTTGCAAATTCTTACATATTAGAATTTCAATCCCTTAAAAATATCCAATCTCTTTTAAAATTCAAAGTCTTTTTACAATTAAAAGTCTCTTAACTGTGGGCTCCACTAAAATACTTTTTTCCTTCAAGAGGGAAAAATATCAGGGCACAGTCACAATCAAAAGCAAAATCAAACTCCAACTGCCCAATGTCTGGGATCCACTCACGATCTTCAGGGCTCCTCCACTTCTCCAGGCCAGCTTTGTAGCACACACCTTGTCTTCTAGGCTCCAGCTGCCCATACTCCACTGCTGCTGCTGTTCTAAGTGGTCATTCATGGTAATGGCATCTCTAAAACACTGTCTTCTGCTCTAACTAGCTTCACCAATAGCCTCTTATAGGCTCTCTTCATGGTGCTAAGCCTTAACTCCTTTGCATGACTCCTTCAGTCCTAGGCCATCAATTGCAACTGAGGTTGTACCTTCACCAATGGCCTTCCATGGCCTCTCACTGTGCCAAACCTCAGCTGCTCTTCATGATCCCTTCATGCCTTCAAAACCAGTACCACCTGGGTGACTCTTACACATT